>NW_026943038.1:689420-757263 GCF_024139115.2 Armigeres subalbatus
GTGTTATGGTTCTCAAATCGACACATCACTATAATAAATTAACTACTATGAACAAAATAGGCCTCAAATTAAAAAATAATGCATAAATTACCTTCTTTCAGATTGCATCATGTTCTTCTTGAGTAGCGACCAAGGCACATCGTCTAAATAATTAACAGTTCCTTCACAGCCTAGCTAGGATACCTGTTTGCATTATCTCTTGAAGATATCCGACGATAACCGAAAGAAGACAATACAGTACATTGTATCTCCAAGAAAAGTTTTCAAATGACGAGAACCTTCATCTAGTGGTACATATGATGAAAAGCGCTTGAGAGGTCGATTGTCGAGAAATGTTTGGCACCATGAAGGTCCATTAGATTGATTCAAAAGTGGCATTTAATGGCGTTCTGAATATACACTTGAGCCTGCAAGTCAATCACTAAACGAATATCGTCCTTCCCTTTGGAACAACCAGTAAAGATGAACAGAAGGATCTATCCATTGAATCTGTTACCTTCTCGATGATTCCGGCAGATAGAAGCTCTTGCAGCATTTGCTTCGTTTATCTTTGTACGCCGGAGGAATGTTTGTGAATACATTACGAGCTGGAGCGATATCTTTGTTATAGCTTAGACTGACAGGAGCTATATTGAACGTAGAACTTTTTGGTTGACAACAAAAGATACGAGGGTTAGCTAGTTCACATGGCCCAGAGACTCTTCCGCATCCATAATTGGAACGATTAAGTCCAACAGCTAGCACACTGTACCTCGAAGCGGTATTGAAACCTAGTAGCGATCTGACTTCATCCACAACGTAAAACTTCTCAAACATTGACGGCCGGTCCTCTGAAATATACAGATTGGCACTGAAGGTTAATCTCTTTATTTCGTCGCTTGAAGCGTATGCTCGCAGAGGTTTGTCGCCGAATATCGTAGATCATATATTTCCAGAGCCATTAGAATATCATTGAAAGAATTCTTCGTGACAGTATTCACTTGCGTACGGAGTCGATAAAGAAAAAATTTCCACATTTGCAACCTTAGCTCTAATCAGCGCATCTTTTCAGTTGGTACCACAGTTGGAAGACTGTCCACCTTATCTATCTCAAACGATTGATTTTATACTATTGGTGCAATTTCAGTAGCTTGAATTTAAACTGCTTATCTTCAGACTGTCTTCTATTCGCTTCGAGCAACCCTGTAAACCAATAGCAGACTATTAATGAACCACACAGAATAGTTTCTAGATTGCATTTAAGAATATCAAAACATTGCAACGAACGAGGTTATATTTATTTAAATTCAAAATTGTGGTATCATACAGATGTAAGCAAGTATGTGTATTCATTCATCAATATTAGAATCCTGTACCTGTGGCGTCTCCAGTTTTCATCTTCAAGCTTCGAAAGTGTGGCTATTTTTCGCAGGATTATCGTTCGCTTCCTCTCCATGCGTTTGTCGGTCTGCTTTGCAGCCGATCGGTCATCACGAGCAATTGACTCTACGATTGCAGGTGCGACATACTTTGTCTGACAAAGGACAATCTTGCAGTGGGTGGTATACGCTTCTGCATCTCAACAAAAGACTGCATGTGACGACATTTGACCTGATACAAACCGTCCTCTTGTGTTACCACGAAAATGTCTGAAATTACCTGCCTGTCGGTGCTGGCCGCGTAAGTTTTGATGATGTGTTGATGATTGGTGGAAACCGCAAGCAACAGCAGGTTTTGATGATCTGTTCTTGCGCTGAAACTCTTCCTCGTTCATCTTCTCAATCTCGCTGTCTCGAACCATATCGATGAGGTCTTTCATCGATCCGTGATCAATTACGTGTGCTAGAGAGCGAACGACGCTGTCTGGTTCCTTTGTGATTGTTCTTGCACGCTTCCATTTCCTCTTACGCTGTATTCACATAACTTGGCAGCCACGCACACGACGAACGAACTGTATGTTGTCCTCTTTCGATGATTGACCATGTTCATCAGTTTCTCGCTGTGACATCAAATATTCGGCACCCGTAGTAGCTGATCCAGACGAGCGATAGCATTCAATACGAAATGAGTTGATCCGGCATGCCCGTGCCGTGATTGTGCTTTGGAAGATCTCCAGACTAGCCCGGCCTTTATCTTAAAGATCCCCATTTTCGTTCGCTCATCGGTCGTACTTATCAAATTGAGAGAGGTTTCAGGATTTTCTTCCAGCGTAGGTAGGCTGTTTGTCACTTCGAGTTCTCCATCAGACGGCTTGCACCCGGAATATTCAGTGTACTCAGCGACAAATGCGTCATGGACGCCATCATAACCGATTCACTTGCTGTATTCGGCCGTTCCATACGAATTTCACTGGATTGTGCTTGCGGGAGTTGTTCATCGAGCTCTGATACTAACAACATCACTGCGGTTTGCGTTACTAGTAATCTCTTGAAGTTTTGCTCTTAGGGTTTCAATTTCAGCTCGCGACGCCTCTAGTTCTTTCTGGAGCCTTTTTTGACGCTGGTTTCTCAGCAGATCTGCAGCTCCTTTTGAAGTAGTTTGCTCATTGCTAAAACATGGACTATTAGCATCTCTTACTAAACATATTTGCTATATATAATCGCTACCAATTTCTTTTCAATCTAGCGTTCCATTGTTTCATAAAACAGCATAAAACTGAGTTTTCAGCGAAAAAATTTTCAGCTGCCAGTAATACAGCCTTGTAAATTGAGCCCAAAAACAACTATGTTTGTTAGATCACTTCTGGTGTGTTGTGTGATCTTTCATGGAATTATTGGCATAGTTACCATGCATGGCATTTTATAGCAGCCTTAGCAACATCAACAACTTTTAGCACTAAGTTATTTTTTTTCCGAATCGTGCATAAATGTTTAATTATCAAAATATAATTGACTCAATCTGCATTTTCCGGCAAAAATCCATAAATTCAATATATATATTTTTTTGTTGATCTCTGCCATGCCTGTCAGAGTCTCATTTGATCCGTTATCTGCCTTTGTCACATCAGAAACCGTAACACTTCATCTCCGCCTATGTCCATCAGAGACTTCGCAATTTCATTTTAGGATCTCTGCCCAGTCCGTCAGAGTCAATTCTTTTTTGTTGTCTGCCTTTGTCCATCAGAACATTTCTTATTGGTCTAGTCTTTGTTCATAATAAGACAAATTAAATTATTCAAACCTTCTACCGACGACGCCATTGTGAGAATTGACAATTGATGTCTTTTCAACCAAGATTAGACCAATAACTTATTCAATCTAGACTTTCAAACAAACCTTTTCTACACGCCTGCTTATTTATAATTGCTTTATTTATAGAGGTGCATAATTTCTTTTATTATCATTATCGTGATATCGTTGTTATAGAGATTTTTAGCTAATGAATGGGTCTTCTCTTATTCCTCAGTTTCCAGTAAACCAAAATGCAAAAGTGCGTTGCACTCTGCGTTATCATAGCATTTATCATTTGGCTAACAATTAGTGAGTAGATGCCCGTATTGTCAACGCTTCTTTACGCATTGTTATACTGAATCCAGTTGAACCAAAATTGGGGCTACCAACAAACGATTTCAGTTGAATAAGCTAGTTTTAGCTGAAGCAAATTCGTGGCGAAATAAGTTCTTTATCAGCCTCACGTTGTTGGATAGCGAGTTGGAGTTTTCTATACCAGTTGAACCTAACTTCGGACGCTGAATAGCGCTTCGGATATGAAAACAGCGCACCACTCAAGTCAGGTTTAACGTACGGATTGTGACAAAATCAACTTCGTATCCCCTCAATTCCGGTTTCAACTGGTTGAGAATAAAATAGTGCGTACAAGCAGTGATGAAGGACGCCATATAATCATCGAGCCTAACATATGGTGTGAAGTCAAATCGCACCTTATGCGTATACATCTAATGCATATGAAGGCGCCATCACCACCTTTAATATCTTTCAACATAATTTACAGATAAAACTGTTGAGTGGACGTCTATACGGAAGAGATTCTGCAAACGCAGCTTATGCATCAGTTTCCCGCGTTCGATAATGATGGCGATGTGGCAAAACATGTTTTTGAGAAGGTTATTGAGCAAAAATTAAATATTACAGATATTTTTAGTGGTAACTTATTTTATTATAAACTGAGGAAAGAACAAATATATCCTACCTGAAATTTTTAAATAATATTATACATATTTTAATACCCTAATCATAATTGAAAGATTATCATACATCGTTTATTTCGATTAACAGCTGAATAATTGAAGAATCTTACTATTTATCGTCTTTGTTGAATATAATCAAAACCCGAATGATCACGTGAAAAAAAATGAAGATAAATCAATGATTCGTAAAATTGCTTTGCAAAAATTCATGCAAAAGTTGATGTTTTGAATGGTAACGATACTAACAACCCATTCAATGTATCATCCAAACCAAAATTTATAAGGTATATCGTAAATATCATTTATCTATAATTAACTACAGTATTTTATAAAAAACGATAACTAGAAAATCGTTGTATAATTTCATTCTATTCGGGATGAGCGGAAGGCTCAGGTGAAGATCAGTTTATGTTCTTAAGGTGAAGGTGAGTTGAGTACCAAAACAAAGCTTTGAAAGTATTGGTACAATAAAAACTGTCATATACTGTTGTAGTATTGGTATCGTATTTATAAAAAACAAAAATATTATAGGTGGCTCAAAACGACCCAGCTCCAACACGCTCACTGATTCTCCCATGCTCCGAGTGTCCTCCAAAATTGAATTGAACAAAAACTGGTTGAGCACAAGCCGGTTCAAGTTTGTATGAAAACTAGTAGAAACAAAACCTTTCATTACACTGGCTGCAGCGCCTCCTCCGAACGCTGGCGAAAGAGAACCCAATAGCTGAAAGCAACATTCTAAAGACTTCACTGAACGAAAATCGCACCGCAGAAAGATCCATTGATTACGTAACGCAAAAAAATCATCGCCGCTCACCCCATATCACACTTTTTGAATGAAGTATCTGCCCCTGGTGCAATAGATATCACGACAAATTTTGGCTATTTTGTTGAAGCACACGTTTCTGATGCCACTGATGCCTTCTAGAAGCCTAATGATCATGTAAAGACACGCAACCTCGATTGAAATCGACTTCTAACTATTGGAACGACCATTAAATATACATTGTCTACAGGCTCTTCTTTTCTTCTTCTTATTGGCATTACATCCCTGGGACAGAGCCGCTTGCAGCTTAGTGTTTATTAAGCACTTCACAGTTATTATCTGCAGGTTTCTAAGCCAAGTTACCATTTTGCATTCGTATATCATGAGGCTAACGATGATACTTTTTATGCCCAGGAAGCGAGACAATTTACAATCCGAAATTGCCTTGACCGGCACCGGAATCGAACCCAGCCACCCTCAGCATGGTCTTGCTTTGTAGCCGCGCGTCTACTGACGGCACACGTCTACAGAGTTAAAGCTCTTGAATATTTCATCCATTCATATGGTCTCCTCCCCAGCGCCAATGACGGGCGCCACAATCAGAATAAAAAATTCGACCTCGCTATATCAACTGTCTACAAACCTGAAACGACCTGTGCACGGTAAGCCTCTATTCAAACCAGCCAAACCATCGGATGACACCAAATTATAAATCATAATCGACTGAGCGTGGCGGAAAGTATTTTGAACCACCAGTTAATAGTTTGCTGCTGCCGGTGCCGTTGTTTCATTCGCTCCGCGATCAGTTCTTTAATCGTTTTTCGGCAAAATAGCAGTTTATATTAAATTTTCGGTTTAAACAAGTGACTGATTTCGAAAAGTGATGTTTAATTTGCATTCCATCAACATTTCAGGCTGCTCATGCGGAGAAGTGAGTAAAACTTGATTTTCTCAGTGCCTTTGAGAAGAATGAAGTCAGTGATAAACCCACCAAATCGCGAACGGCTAATAAATCGGCACGAAACTCTGATTTATGCTATAATTGAGCTGAAATACATAAGACTCTTTGGATAAACATGTTCAATATCACGGTAGTGAATAAATATGCTGTGAACAGGTTAGTAATTTGAATATTAAACTTTTGTTCGATGCTGTTCGATGCATTGAGATGTTGGAGAGAGAGGAGTGCGGAGGTGGGGTGACCGAGGGAGGTTCGGTGCCATATTGACTGCCATCGTGGTACTCCTCCTACTATGTCCAGGATGTGTAAAGTGGAAAACAAGTTCAATGATTTTCTTAATTTCAAGGACCTATATTTTTTCATGAATTAATTTGAATACTAATCTAGCTTTCATGTTGTTCTGTGTTTGCATTATTCAAATTAATTCATAAAAATTTACTTAGTCCTAAAGTAAGGAGATTCGAAATTTTCTTTAAGGTTAAAATGGAGGTTCGATAATTAAGTTTTAGGTGGACAGTGGCTCACTGGTATCGTTGATCAGCAGTACTGATAAAGAAATATTTAAACAATCTATCATTACAACCGACACACATTTAGTTATTGTCTTGTCTTGTCTTAGCACAGCTACGAAGTTATTTGGAAACAAAATAGGGTCCATGGTGTTTCACGACACAGAAGTGCTATACGAAGACAAAGCGCCATCTGCGTTGGATCGTATAGAGGGAAGTGAAGTCGACATCCGTTGCTAGGACCGAATGGATGCGAGCTTTAAGTTTGGGCTAGAATGATATTCTGGGGTTTCTTGTTAGCTCTGTTGAGCTCGACGTAGCGTTCATCACCGAAATGCATCTAAAACTAGAAGTGAACGTCAATATCCCGGATTTTCGCATCGTGCGACTCAACCCTGCAGACCAGGAAAAGTGGTGTGACCGTCGCTCACTACAACATGAACTGCCGCTCCCGCTGAGTGTAATCGAGTTGCCGATGATCTATCAACCCTTCGGAGGGACACCGTTAAACTAACGCGGGTGCAAGGTCAGACCCATTGTGCTAACGTGTGCGGGTCTTTTTTTTTTAATTTTATTTGCTAATATTTATACATGCATTCATATCTTAGACTATGTCCTGTGTTTTCAATACTATCATCCTTATTTGCTATGTTACGCTTTGTTATTATTAATACATTTCAATTGCCTCTAGCAGTTAGAATTTTTCTTCTGGTTGAATTGAACCATGTAGGAATTACAATGTTTCTACTAAACTAAACTTAACCTATTTTTTACTAAGGTACAAGGAGTTAATCGTTGCAATGAAGATTGCAACGATTTTATCTAAAATTGAAATTATTTTGTTGGACATTTGTTGCAATGTCTCAATATTAGAAATTCTATGAAGTTCATTGGTCTATACCACGAGCAACTTCAGAATCATTTTCAAATTTTATTTTGAATCCTCTAGATACCTTCTTTCTGGTATTGCAGCACAGTTCCATATTACAGCATACAACATGCAGGTCTAAATATTTGTTTGTAAATCAAAGTTTGTTCTTAAGACAAAGTTTTGATTTTCTGTTTATAAGTGGATATAGGCACTAATATATTTGTTACATTTGGCTTGAAGGCCTTCAATGTGATTTTAAAAGTTAATTTTGATCTAGCAGAAGTCCTAAATATTTGCTTCGCTAGACAATTAATTGGAACCCCATTCATAGTGACAATATGTCTGCTAGAAGGTTTCAAATAAGAAGCTCTCGGCTTATGGGAAAATTATAAGCTGAGTTTTGGAAGCATTCGAAATTTTCCATTTTTGCAAGTAAGTGGAGAAAATATCCAAACTTTTTGCAATCTACTACAATGACACGAAGGCTTTTGCTGAGAGAGACCTGTGTCATCTGCAAACAAAGATTTTGACACCCTGGTGGTAAATCAGGTAAGTCAAGTAAAAATGTTATACAATATCCAGTATGCTGCCTTGGGGGACACCACTTACAGGTAATCTATCAGATTTGGTATTCTGATAGTTTACCTGCAGTGAGCGATCTGATAAATAATTTTGGATCAGTTTAATGATGTACAGAGGAAAATTAAAATTCATCAATTTTACAATCAAACCTTCATGCCAAACACTGTCAAATGCTTTCTCTATATCAAGAAGAGCAACTCAGTCGAATATCCTTCAGATTTGTTGAGCCGAATTAAATTCGTAACTCTTAATAACTGATGTGTGGTTGAATGCCCATGGCGAAAACCAAATTGCTCATCAGCACAAATAGAATGCATTAATATGAACCATCATTCTATTTAAAATAATCTTTTCAAACAGTTTGCTTATTGAAGAAAGCAAGCTGATTGGTCGATAACTCAGAACCTCAGCTGGATTTTGTCCGGCTTCAAATTGGAACAACTTTGGCGTTTTCCATTTATCTGGGAAGTATGCAATTGAAACATTTGTTAAATAAATTACCAAGAAGGATAAAGAGCTCTCAGGAAGTTTTTGATAAGTATGTGAAAATACCATCATCACCCGGCTTTCATATTTTAAATTTTCAGTAATAGATCTCACTATCCAATTAGTTCCAACGAAGGGTCAAAAACATTATCTTGGTTGAGAATGTCTTTGAAGCTTCGTAACCTGATCCTCAATTGGACTAGTAGACCTAGACTAAAATTATACATCTCAAACTGCTGAGCAAGTTTTGTTTTCGCCATTTGTCAATAAATTTTATTTCAAGCGCTGGAATTGGCTTTTGAGGTTTTAAATTTTCGTTAATTTCAAAGGGTTTGAACGGATCCAACTTGAGACATTATTCTCAAAGTTGGTATTTCTCAGAATAGCGAAACGTTTTTAATTTCATTTTCAAATCGCCAAATAACTTTCAACGCGGGATCGCGAGGTCTTTGTATTGCCTTCGCTCACATTTTTAAGACGGATCAGTAGCTGAGGATCGTCGTCAATAATAATGGAGTTGAATTTAATTTCACATTTAGGAATTGCAATGCCCTGGCTTCGACAATTAAATTTGTCGAAGATACGACGCATTGTCAATATCACTTTAGTATCAAAGGAATATTAACATCAAATTCTATCGATATATGTTTATAAATCCCAATCAGCTCTATGATAAAAAAGTAGAGCTGATTGGATTAAATGTTTTGTGAGATTTCAAATGTCACAGGAAGGTGATGAGTACAAAGTCAGCATGAGTTACCAAGCTGACCACACAGCTGACTTGAATGCGTTAAAACTAAATCAATTGTAGAAGGATTTCGACTGGAAGGAAAACAAGTAGGGTATTGTATTGAATAGTATAATATCCCGCAGAACAATCTTCAAATAAAATTTTGCCGTTGGAATTGCTTTGAACATTATTCCATGAACGTGTTTGGCATTGAAGTCACCAATTACGAAGAATTTTGATTTGTTGAGTCAGAATTTGAAGATCAGCTTTCAAAAATTCTTTGCCCATTGCATTGAAAGGCAAGATAGAATGAAGGAAAATTGTCCAAAATTTGTTTCTACAGAAACTCCCAAGGTTTCAAAACTTTGGTTTCAAACGAAGAAAATAATTTATGTTTGATACGTCTATTAATGACAATGGCGACCCCACCACAGGCACTGTCAAGACGATTATTTCTGTAGATAAAATAATTTGGATCTCTTTAAAGGAGAGTCCTGGTTTTAAATATGTTTCAGTTATAATGGCAATATCCAATTATGAACTGAAAGGAAGTGAAATCATCTTCCTTACCCTAGAGAGCGGGCATTCCAATTTAGAACTTTCACACAATTATTTAGATCCATTGAAACGGAGTCCGATAACAATTTTTGTGTGTACTTTATACCAACCTGAACAGCTTCAGAAATGAGTATTGTTTTGAACATTGCATCAATCATGTGATGCAATTGTTCAGTTAAAAAAATCAAATCAAGCAGCTATGCTACCTGAATCGCAACATGACCGTTATTTTCCGTTGGGACATGGGTATAAACCTCATTTGAGAGAGAAATTTTGTCTACCAGCAGCGATGTTTGCATACGCAGGTACATTGGAAAAATTTGAATTTACTGAAGTGCTTACCCGTTGACGAGCGGCAAAATTTGTTTGTGAATTGTGGTGGGTAAGAATGCTCGACGGTAACCGGTTTCGAAATTTGAGCGTTTGAAAATTTCTACCCGTCGAATCTGGGATCCGATTGAATTTCCGTCATCAATTTTGCACGGAATTCAAAACTTTGCGTGAAGGGCATTCCCAGAAATTGGATTTTGATTGCCCCACAGTGTTTAAATTTATTGGAATCTTCTCTCACAGGACATGCGTCCTTGGCGAGAGGTTCCACCACAAATCATGCATTTAGCATCCATGTGAAATGTTTGTTCCATGACCCACTTTTGGCACTCGCACTGGGTGGGTTTTGAATTTCCCAGGCCTGCGGAAATGTTCCATGTAACACGGACATGGGAATAATACAGGCCTTTCAAACTTTTCATATTATTTAGTTCACTTTGTTAAAATGAACTAAAAAATTCTTGAGAAAATGCCCCTCTGGGAAGTACCAGGGATTTTTTCATCTTAATTACTTGGACTGGTGAAAATCCAAGAATTGAGAAATTTCAATTTAATCTCATCCAGTGATTTATCATCACTGGGGAGACCTTCAAGACGACTTTACAATCGTCAGTTTTGTCGTCGATGAAGATTATGGCGCTTCTCAGTTAAATAGTGAAGAAGACGTTTGTGATCAAGGATCGGCAGCTGCAGTCACTCTTCAGCAATCTGAAATGAAACCTTGATCCCTGATTCTCAAAATCTCATTCCGGAAGCCAAAAACTCGGCAACAGATACCACATTGGCGGAATCCTTTTTCGCATGAATGAATCACCTGGGCTAGAGGTATTGATTTGCTCATTCATCATTAATCAAATCGAACTGATTGCTCAGTTCGATTGGAAGAATATTTCGATATAGAGTTAGAAGGAATATTCAATTCTCAGCCCTTCTATCGCTTTAGGATTGTCTTGAAACCTTGTTTTTTGAAGGAGTGGAGAATTCGAGACTCTGCTCTTGTTTTGTTAATACTCATTGTGTGACGTGACCTTCAGAAGTTTCCCAGAACAGGTTCGGATTACCACGCTTGTCGGAATTTTATTCCGCAAACGGTCAACGTAAGAAGGCACGGTCTGCAAAGATCGTAACGGGATCAGTGGTATAAAGCGCCTAAGAAGCACGTTGAAATTAAAATAGCTTGCGTAGTATTAAAACTTCCTTCCGCAAGAGAAAGAACCGCACAGCACGAAAGCACGATGCGGTCCTGCTGTGCGGGTCTATTTTCTCTTGCCGAAGGAGTTTTCTATTTCGAAGCAATTTTAATGGAACAGTCTTTCAGCGCTCTTATACTACTGATCTCATTACGATATTTGCTTGGACCGTGCTTTCGTTTCGACGGACCAGTTTGCGAAATAAATTCCGACTAGCATGTAATCCTGAAAGACACGTTCTGGAGAAACCTCTCAGAAGGAACGTAAGTAAAGGTAAACAAGAGGAAGGGGAGTCTCTGAATTCTCCACTTCCTTTAAAGAAAAGGTTTCAAGACCATCCTCAAAGCGCGTAAAATAGAAGGAAGGTGGAGACTTCAATATTCCTTCTAACTCTAACATTAATATTTTTTCTATCGAACTGAGCAATCCGAATTTGTTCATGAAGAATTGAGCCAATCGAATCCACCTTTAGCCAGGTGATTCGATTCATGCGAGAGCGAAGGACGCCGCCAATTGTGAGTTTCCTGCTTTAGGAATGAGATTTTGAGGACATCAGGGATCAAGGATAAATTTCAGATTGACAGAGGAGTGACCGCAGCGTTTTCCGTGATCCGTGACGCTCGCAAATGTCTTCCGTAGTATTTAACTGAGAAGCGGCATAAATTCTTCACGTACGACGATAGAAACCTTCATCGACAAAACGATGGCTTCAACAAATGGGGAAAAGTGACAGAAACAAAATCCAGGAATTCCTCCGGAAGTTCCTCCAGGAATTCCTCCGGAAGTTCCTCCAGGAATTCCTCCGGAAGTTCCTCCAGGAATTCCTCCGGAAGTTCCTCCAGGAATTCCTCCGGAAGTTCCTCCAGGAATTCCTCCGGAAGTTCCTCCAGGAATTCCTCCGGAATTTCCTCCAGGAATTCCTCCGGAATTTCCTCCAGGAATTCCTCCGGAAGTTCCTCCAGGAATTCCTCCGGAAGTTCCTCCAGGAATTCCTCCGGAAGTTCCTCCAGGAATTCCTCCGGAAGTTCCTCCAGGAATTCCTCCGGAAGTTCCTCCAGGAATTCCTCCGGAAGTTCCTCCAGGAATTCCTCCGGAAGTTCCTCCAGGAATTCCTCCGGAAGTTCCTCCAGAATTCCTCCGAAGTTCCTCCAGGAATTCCTCCGGAAGTTCCTCCAGGAATTCCTCCGGAAGTTCCTCCAGGAATTCCTCCGGAAGTTCCTCCAGGAATTCCTCCGGAAGTTCCTCCAGGAATTCCTCCGGAAGTTCCTCCAGGAATTCCTCCGGAAGTTCCTCCAGGAATTCCTCCGGAAGTTCCTCCAGGAATTCCTCCGGAAGTTCCTCCAGGAATTCCTCCGAAGTTCCTCCAGGAATTCCTCCGGAAGTTCCTCCAGGAATTCCTCCGGAAGTTCCTCCAGGAATTCCTCCGGAAGTTCCTCCAGGAATTCCTCCGGAAGTTCCTCCAGGAATTCCTCCGGAAGTTCCTCCAGGAATTCCTCCGAAGTTCCTCCAGGAATTCCTCCGGAAGTTCCTCCAGGAATTCCTCCGGAAGTTCCTCCAGGAATTCCTCCGGAAGTTCCTCCAGGAATTCCTCCGGAAGTTCCTCCAGGAATTCCTCGGAAGTTCCTCCAGGAATTCCTCCGGAAGTTCCTCCAGGAATTCCTCCGGAAGTTCCTCCAGGAATTCCTCCGGAAGTTCCTCCAGGAATTCCTCCGGAAGTTCCTCCAGGAATTCCTCCGGAAGTTCCTCCAGGAATTCCTCCGGAAGTTCCTCCAGGAATTCCTCCGGAAGTTCCTCCAGGAATTCCTCCGGAAGTTCCTCCAGGAATTCCTCCGGAAGTTCCTCCAGGAATTCCTCCGGAAGTTCATCCAGGAATTCCTCCAGAACTTCCTCTGGAAATTCCTCCGGAAGTTCCTACGGAAGTTCCTCCAGGAATTCCTCCGGAAGTTCCTCCAGGAATTCCTCCGGAAGTTCCTCCAGGAATTCCTCCGGAAGTTCCTCCAGGAATTCCTCCGGAAGTTCCTCCAGGAATTCCTCCGGAAGTTCCTCCAGGAATTCCTCCGGGACTTCCTCCGGAAGTCCTTCCAGGAATTCCTCCAGAACTTCCTCTGGAAATTCCTCCGGAAGTTCCTCCAGGAATTCCTCGGAAGTTCCTCCAGGAATTCCTCCGGAAGTTCCTCCAGGAATTCCTCCGGAAGTTCCTCCAGGAATTCCTCCGGAAGTTCCTCCAGGAATTCCTCCGGAAGTTCCTCCAGGAATTCCTCCGGAAGTTCCTCCAGGAATTCCTCCGGAAGTTCCTCCAGGAATTCCTCCGGAAGTTCCTCCAGGAATTCCTCGAGCAATTCCTCCAGGAATTCCTCCGGAAGTTCCTCCAGGAATTCCTCCGGAAGTTCCTCCAGGAATTCCTCCGGAAGTTCCTCCAGGAATTCCTCCGGAAGTTCCTCCAGGAATTCCTCCGGAAGTTCCTCCAGGAATTCCTCCGGAAGTTCCTCCAGGAATTCCTCCGGAAGTTCCTCCAGGAATTCCTCCGGAAGTTCGTCCAGGAATTCCTCCGGAAGTTCGTCCAGGAATTCCTCCGGAAGTTCCTCCAGGAATTCCTCCGGAAGTTCGTCCAGGAATTCCTCCGGAAGTTCGTCCAGGAATTCCTCCGGAAGTTCGTCCAGAAATTCCTCCGGAAGTTCGTCCAGGAATTCCTCCGGAAGTTCCTCCAGGAATTCCTCCGGAAGTTCCTCCAGGAATTCCTCCGGAAGTTACTCCAGGAATTCCTTCGGAAGTTCATCCAGGAATTCCTCCGGAAGTTCCTCCAGGAATTCCTCCGGAAGTTCCTCCAGGAATTCCTCCGGAAGTTCCTCCAGGAATTCCTCCGGAAGTTCCTCCAGGAATTCCTCCGGAAGTTCCTCCAGGAATTCCTCCGGAAGTTCCTCCAGGAATTCCTCCGGAAGTTCCTCCAGGAATTCCTCGGAAGTTCCTCCAGGAATTCCTCCGAAGTTCCTCCAGGAATTCCTCCGGAAGTTCCTCCAGGAATTCCTCCGGAAGTTCCTCCAGGAATTCCTCCGGAAGTTCCTCCAGGAATTCCTCCGGAAGTTCCTCCAGGAATTCCTCCGGAAGTTCCTCCAGGAATTCCTCCGGAAGTTCCTCCAGGAATTCCTCGGAAGTTCCTCCAGGAATTCCTCCGGAAGTTCCTCCAGGAATTCCTCCGGAAGTTCCTCCAGGAATTCCTCGGAAGTTCCTCCAGGAATTCCTCCGGAAGTTCCTCCAGGAATTCCTCCGAAGTTCCTCCAGGAATTCCTCCGGAAGTTCCTCCAGGAATTCCTCCGGAAGTTCCTCCAGGAATTCCTCCGGAAGTTCCTCCAGGAATTCCTCCGGAAGTTCCTCCAGGAATTCCTCCGGAAGTTCTTCCAGGAATTCCTCCGGAAGTTCCTCCAGGAATTCCTCCGGAAGTTCCTCCAGGAATTCCTCCGGAAGTTCCTCCAGGAATTCCTCCTGAAGTTCCTCCAGGAATTCCTCCTGAAGTTCCTCCAGGAATTCCTCCGGAAGTTCCTCCAGGAATTCCCCCGGAAGTTCCTCCAGGAATTCTTCCGGAAGTTCCTCCAGGAATTCCTCCGGAAGTTCCTCCGGAAGTTCCTCCAGGAATTCCTCCGGAAGTTCCTCCAGGAATTCCTCCGTAAGTTCCTCCAGGAATTCCTGCGGAAGTTCTTCCAGGAATTTCTCCGTAAATTCTTCCAGGAATTCCTCCGGAATTTCCTCCAGGAATTCCTCCGGAAGTTCTTCCAGGAATTCCTAAGGAAATTCACCGGTGATGGTGCCTAAAAATGAGTGACACTTTTGTCACATTTTTCTTTCGGGGGGAGGCACAGACATACACACACACAGACAACACCTCAATTCGTCGAACTGAGTCCATTGGTATATAGCACTATACTGCCGTTATACGCATAACTGTCCCATGTATATAGGGAATCACAGCAAACATGGGACAAGTATGCGTATAACGGCAGTATAGGTGTCCGGGCCTTCTATAAAAAGTTTGGTTGTGGAGTGATCATATAGCCTTTACGTAAACTTAGTATTCAAAAAAGGCAAAATTCTAAAAATTAAATGGATTTTCAAAACATGCTTTAACAAATCCGAGGAGGTTTTTGATTTTTTTATTTATCTTTTACTAGCAGACCCGACGAACTTCGTTTCTCCTAAAATTGATTCATTCTCTGCTTAGTTTTCGAAGAATAATGTTGAACAATAAATTCGAAAGTTGGTTGCTTCGTTCCTTCGAACGTTGCTTCAATCCGTCTAAGGTCCCAAACGAGGATGACACTTCGTCTGCAAGTTGTACTCCCGGAATTCATCAAGGATCATCCTGATCCGTCGTTGATCGGCTCTCACGAAAACCTGCCTGATATTCGCCGACGAAGCACTCCTCAAGTGGTCTCAGTCTGTTAAGCAGAATACGCGATAGGATTTTGTACGCTGAGTTCAGAAGGGTGATCCCTGTCTAATTGGCACACTCTAGTCTGTGCCCTTTCTTATAGCTTGGGCATATGATGCCATCCAACCAGCCGGCAGGCAGTTCTTCATCCTCCCATATTTCTGGATAATGTGGTGGATTGATTGATGCAGCTGCTCACAGCAGACTGTTTTTCAGCTCGTTTAGAGCTTTCTTTACCTCGTCCAGCGTTGGTGGTTCCACAGCATGACCGTCGCCGACTATGTCCATCCTGCTCCTTATACACCTTTATTTTCACCGTTCAACAAATCTTCGAAGTGGTTCTTCCACCTGGCTGCCACCATTCCCCTCTCGGTCATTGTACATGGCGAGAGCTGGCGAAGTTTTATGCCGCGCGCCATTGACAGTTGTGTAAAACCTCCGCATATCGTTTCTATCCATGTTCTCCTGCGCTACAGCTATCACACTCTCTTCGTGTTGCCTTTTTTCTGCGGTGGATTCGTTTCTCTTCTGCCCTTGCTACACTGTACCGCTCTTTGTTGGAACGGGTACGAGCCACTAGCATTCGACGCCTAGTAACATTTTTCTCGTCCGTCATTCGATGGCACTCCTCATCAAACCAACCATTTCGTTGGCGTCGCTGTGCAGTGCCTAACACTTCCTGCGTTTCGTGAATATTTTCCCACAATCTGTTGATGTCGCCAGATCGGGTGGCATCTCCAATCCACTCGTCCAGCTTCTGGTGGTACTGTTCAGCAACTCCTTTAACTGACAAGCGTTGGATATTGAAACACAACGTTCTGTTGTTTCGTGAAGTCGTGACGCTGAAAAGTCACGCCTGAATTTTTGCAACTACAAGATAGTGATCACGTGGTCTATCTTTGAGCAAGTGTCTCCACTCGGATGTTGCCAGGCGTGTTAGCGGATATTCTTACGTGCGAAGTAGGAACTGCTTATTGCCATCATTCTAGCAGCAGCAAAGGTTACAAGCCGCAGACCATTATCATTGGTAGCGGAAAGAAGGCTTTCCGTACCAATGACAGGGAGAAAGAAACTTTCTCTTCCGATCTGTGCATTTGCATCCCCGATGACAATCTTTACATCGTGTGTTGGGCACTCTCTGTAGACCTTATTAAGGCTCTTGTAGAACTCATCCTTCACGTCATCAGGCTTATCGTTCGTTGGGGCATATATGCTGATCAGGCTATAGTTTAAGAATTTGCCCTTCATTCTCAACACCCAACCTTGAAGCCAACTCATCGTTCTACTCTGTCACTGCCGCTATAGTAGATGTGGTACTTGAATGAAGTGTTCGCTATGGGACCCACCGCTCGGAATTCACGTTCTCCAGTTCTGGGTCACCGTATTTCCTGGACGACAACAGACGCTGTTGTGAGCCGCTCCTAACATGGAAAACAGACGCTCGATCAGATTTGCATCTCCGGAGAGGTGCAAATCCCCCCTTTTCTGTCAGCATACGACCATAGCATAGTGGTGCGTTTGGCTAAAATCGTGAACTTTTTGTTTTACCACTTTAGGGTGTTATTTTTTGGCATCGGTGTCTTCGGGAATAAATTTTAGAAAAATATGGCGCATCGAATGACGAAAAGTTGTAGTTCCAATTTTTGCCACAGGTGGCGCTGCAAAATGCAACTTCATTAATAAACGATTTTTAAATATGGTGTCTTTGGCAAAGTTGAAGTGTAATTTATTATGAATTTTATTGCTGAAGACACCGAGTGTCCATCTATCATCGTTTTTGAAATACGGGCGTTTTTTATGGACAGACCCTAAAATAACAGTATTTAAAGATATTTTCGAAACTAACAGTTTCAGGTCAATACAATCAATGTTCTACAAAAATGTATATATAATCAAAATAGACCACTTTCTGGAAGATACCAGGGATGTTTTTTGCAAACATGACTTGTTATCGGCGATTTAAGGTCGAAAATAGTGAAATTTGAAGGCTTCATATGCAACAGAGGGGCAAATTGGGGCAAGTAAATCCCCACAGGATTTAAAATATATATGTCTCCACGTGTATCCAAATAAGTATTTCTAAATTTCATAAATCAACATTTTCAACTGATATTTATATAATAATTGAGATTTCACCACGCTGTTGAATGTTAATGCCAAAAGAAGTGCAGCGTGAAGATATTTTTTTGCTCTCTTCATCCAATCATTTCACACAATGCAAATCTGACGTCATACGCTCCTAGAGATGTCGTAAAATCCCGAAAAATCGATTAGTAACTAAAAAAGATATTTTAGTTACTAGATGAAGATTGTCGCTGTCGTCGCTGTCCGGAACATCTTTTGCTGGTGAAGATAGAGGAGCTAAATGTCAAAGAAGGAAAATCCATACGATTTGACAGGTATGTACCACACATGTTTCGGACAGCAGAACAAAGGGAACCGAAGCGACAATCTTTATCTAGTAACTAAAATATCTTTTGTAACTAATCGATTACTCTTTATTCTTGTCGATTATTGAATCGATAAATCGTTGGGTAGTAATCGATTTAAAATTAATCGATTATCGCAACGATAAATCGATTAATCGAAGTAATCGATTAATTTGCGACTTAATAGAGATGTCGTTAATTCCCGATTAATCGATTAGTAACTTATCAATTATTCTCGATTCTTGTCGATTATTGAATCGATTAACCGTTGCACATAGGGGTATTTCACCATTCTAGCCGGAATAAAGTTAAATTTTCAAAATCGTCCTAGAGCAGTCCAAATATGCCTCAAACTTCTCTGAATAGTAGACGAGCGACTCCTAGTACTAGGTTTTCTATTTAGATTTAAAGTTTTACCACTACACTTCTAGAGAGTTAGAGGTTTTTCGTTGAGGAAATTAATGATTTTCTCTGTTGAATTCGACTACATTTGGTATGTTCTATTGTGGTCAAATATTTGTCACAGCAATCCTTAGATCAGTACATACCATGAAAAAGTAGTCAAAATAGTATCATGTAAACATATTTTTGACAAGAATGAATGGTTCTGAACAGAAATACAAAAGAGTAATTCGAAGTCCATTTTCGAGCTGAAACTAGATAATGTTACTCATATTTTCAATAAGTATAAAACACTTATTCGATGATATTCGGTAATATTTCAGTATAGAGAGGACGCATTTATGTCTATATTTTAGGATCCCGAAGAAAAATCTTGCGCAAATTTGCGCCATTTTGAAAGCGGATGTTTTTAGTTTGGTACTGTATTTAAGGCATTTATGGCCTATATCATACATTCAACCTCCCTATGAAAAGAGGAAGAGTCATAGAGCAATTTCCATGACACCATCTTTTAGCTCTATGTTTCCCCTTGCAAACACATAGAGTTGAGCTGATTTCGGTAGAAGCGTTGATGAGAATGAATTAATTGAAATTACCATTGTTTTTCCAGGTTTTAAAGGGTAAAGCACATGGGTCAAAAAGTGAAAATTAAGAAAACTGATATTTCAGATAAATTATCATCACAGTATCATTAAATAAGGTGAAATATAGCAGTTTGAGAGATAAAATAATTTATTCCGGCTAGATTGCGAAAAAACCCCTATGTGCGTTGGTAAGCAATCGATTCAAAATAATACGATTATCTCAACGATTAATCGAGGTATATATGATAGCACCTGAATGCTGGCAGTGGTGGGTAGAAAACCAGCTACTGCTTGGGATTCATTTTCAAACTATTATTTATTTGGAAGGCTCATTTGCCGTGAAGCGTTACAGATCCGGAATACAGTTTTTCATGATTATTATACACTAATGTTAGTTTTGGGGAACCGAAAGACTCGCGGTTTGGTCGAGGTTAGGGAATACAATTATACAATAGGAAAGGAAGGGAATTTAGGTGCCTAATTAATTACAATGCTGATGTTCACACAGTTGAAATCCTTGGCGATGTTTCACTTCTGTAACGAGACAAATGTTTTTTGGGAGACAGCAACGAGAGGAAGACATACGAATGAGGTTTACCGGTACACAACAAGAGGAAACATTCTTAAGGGATTACGACAGCTGAAGGGACGGGTGGACGACGATTACAGTCAAACATCAACAACTTTCAAAAATTGGTGGCTGCATTTCTCGGACCCGAAGTCTTGGGATTCATTGGTAAGTGTATAATATTAAGATGTCAACTCATTCATTCTCTCGCTTAGCGTTATAGTGATGTCGCAAATTAATCGATTACTTCGATTAATCGATTCATCGTTGTGATAATCGATTAATTTGAAATCGATTATTACACAGCGATGAATCGATTCAATAAGAATAAATAGTAATCGATTAGTTACTTACGTATGACGTCAGATTTGCATTGTGTAAAATGATTGGATGAAGAGAACAGAAAAATAGCTTCACGCTGCACTTCTTTTGACATTAACATTCAACAGCGTGGTATGCAGTGTGGTGAAATCTCAATTATTATATAAATATCAGTTGAAAATGTCGATTTATGAAATTAAGAAATACTTGTTTGGATACACGTGGAGACAGACATAATTATACGCATATGAAACTACAGACCAGATATTTTAAATCCTGTGGGGATTTCCTTGCCCCAATTTGCCCCTCTGTTGCATATGAAGTCTTCAAATATCACTATTTTCGACCTTAAATCGCCGATAACAAGTCATGTTTGCAAAAAACATCCCTGGTATCTTCCAGAAAGTGGTCTATTTTGATTATATATACATTTTTGTAGAACATTGTATTGACCTGAAACTGTTAGTTTCGAAAATATCTTTAAATACTGTTATTTTAGGGTCTGTCCATAAAAAACGCCCGTATTTCAAAAACGATGATAGATGGACACTCGGTGTCTTCAGCAATAAAATTCATAATAAATTACAATTACACTTACTTTGCCAAACACACCATATTTAAAAATCATTTATTAAAGAAGTTACATTTTGCAGCGCCTCCTGTGGCGAGAATTGGAACTACAACTTTTCATCATTCGATGGGCCATATTTGTATAAAATTTATTCCCGAAGACACCGATGCCAAAAAATAACACCCTGAAGTGGTAAAACAAAAAGTTCACGATTTTAGCCAAACACACCACTGTGCATAGCTCCCACCGAGGTTGATTACCCGATTTTCCCTAAAGTTGCTCGTATTCCGGTCAGCACCACGAGGAGGTAGAGATAGGAGTTTACTCGACGGAAAACAACTAGAAGAATGACATCTGGCAACACTATGGTGGGCTGTACGTAGTTCTTTTGTCGGAAAAGCGTCAAATGAAGCTGATATTTAGTAGAGAATCCCGAGGGGGTCATTGCCTTTGTGATGGGTCACTTTTAACGAGTTGAAGAGAACATAAAGGCCCTACAAGTCCAAGGCGAAATAAAATGATGATGTAGCCTGGTAGAATTGGTTTTCATCTTTCAGGAAAGGGGGTTGCTCGTCATGTATCCGACGCGACGGAAACCAGGAGAAGAGAGTGGTGACCATTTGCCGGTAGATGCATCACATGTTGATTGATCTGGAAAGTAACGGAGACAACCAGTCTTATTACTTATTATGTAGTGGTGAATAAACCAGGATCAGCTTCCGAAAGAGTGAAATTGTAGACAGCTTCGGTCGCTTGGTTGTGGTGGAGAGCTTTAGTTTGTCCGATTCTTCAGTAAGGCCTTCTTGTGGAGTTCGAAGAACTTCGCATACTTCGGAAGCCTCGAATTCCTATGAAATCTCTTGAACTCATGTATCATTCATTTAATATCTGTTTTCCGGATCTCCTCAATAAATATATCAAAATTCGTTGAAATTTATTCAGAATCATGGAACAAAAACTTTTAGAAAAATCCGAAATTAGTGCAAATATGATGATGATGGGCTCCGCCACAACCCATACAAGAGTTTGAACTCTCTCACTTCCTTCAAGGGTTTACTACTTCGTCATGTCTACCTTTATAGAGTCGAATTTATACATGAAAATTCCATGAACTTGTTGCCTACCTTTTAAAAAACAATGAATGCAGTGAAATCTAAACTGCACCGTTAATTACATCCATCACATTTCGACACTGTTGGTTTTTTTGTTTTCGTTGTTGCATCAAAGGCTTAATATGTCTAACGGGCAGGCGATCTTTAAGAATCACGTTTCCAGACCACGTTACCGGATCAGAAGTGCAACAAACAGCAGTCTCATCTTCCAGAAACGAGGATACGAGCAAATGCATCACGACGGAATAATTAATTGACCGGGAAGGGCGCGAATATAATTGATAATTACATTTGTGCATTAACACTTTTAGAGCAGTTACCGTGCCACCGCTGACCAACATCTAGTGGATGCCTCAGAACGTAAATCATGCACCTAATCGTTCGTTCGATCACACTCGATGTGGCGAAATCACGATTGTCCCAGCTTTATGGCGCAGTTTATACTCTTGACCTCCACGCTGCACCGCTTCTTGCGCATTTCGTTAACCGGACAAGCCTAAAGCTTCTCCGAAAGCGTTATTTACTTTTGAAGTAGCAAAAAATAATAAATAATCAAGAGAGTGATCGCTCGAGACAAGTGAACTTCTGAAGTCGAAAAGATCTGCCCCCTGATAGATACCTTCTCATTGAATTGAGGCAGCTGCGCGCCTTGAGGTCAAGTTGTGCGTACCACTGACGACGACGTGGGGAGAAAGATTCGATTCTTCCATGCCCCATCCGTGCGGTGACTGCCGGTGGATGACGCTGCTGCGTGCTGCAAGCTATTTTGCAACAAAGATTAGCAGTGCCTTTTAGGAGTGTTGATTTGAAAAGCGGGCTGCCGAAATGGATAACAATGAAAATTCGTGGGGACCTACACGGAGCGATGAGTTGCAGATTTATGTTTTCGCCATGCTGGTCTATAATCAAATGGATTCACGTGCGGGTACCATGCGCTAATTATGAGCATGCTGATGAAGATAGGCTAAACGAATGCTAATGAGTTTGCAGTCAATAGTTTTGTCTTTTGCTATAATTTTGAAGTTTTTTTTGCCTGTCAGTGCCTTGTTGATATTTCCTATATTTTTCAAAACAAATTTAAACAATCAAATAATTTGGATCAACATTCAACAAAAAATAATGAGAAGAGACTTCCCGTCAATTTATTTGCTACTAGGATATGGAGATATTCCGTCGACCTTTAGATATCAACCCAAATCGTCAATAAAATCAATGTCGAATTGAGTCACATTTGGAACATGTACAAAAACTTGATTCAAATTGATTGCGGCTCGCCTGACATAAATTTATTTACTTCCTCGAAAACGTTTTGCAGTGGAGATGTCCTGCAATATGCAAAAGATGCAATATCCTCTTTTGAGATAGCGTCCGCATAACATGCATAGATCGTATTGGAGAACGTCTACGAGAACAAATAGCGGCTGATAACTTATTAGTAGAAACAGATGGAACAGTTCTAAACAGTACCTTGGGGCATCGAAATCCATACACTTAGGCACCTCAGTATATGAAAAGGTCTCTAGAACATAGGAATCGAGTGCAAATGAAACGTTTATCGTTGATACTGGAGCACGAAGGCCTCTGGTTTTGAAGTGTTGCGCATTTACACATTAGAAACTACGAAAAATATGATAAAACAATAAATTAAATCAACATCTCCTGAACCGAAATCCGTTCACCGTGAACGGATTCTGAATCAAAGGATCAAAATCCGTACAACAATTGTTTAGCTAAATATTTAGCAGTCATGAAAGGATGTGGTGCTTTGTTTTAAAATTAAAATTTTAAAATCTTTTAATAGATAATTGCAAATGACAATGACTAGTCGATAAATTAATCATATTCCTTTAACCCACCGAATTGAAGGCAGCAATAAATACAATAATAAAGAAGATATCAAACACTTTCATGTCTGTCACGGAATAAAATTTTGTGAGATTTTTGTAACATGTCTTTCATCCTTCGCGTTCCTATAGAGAATGAGATGGACAGATATATAAGCATCACGTGACTCTCTCATTGGAATTGAGAAATTGTAGCACTGGCATTGCACTATGGTCCAGGATACAGATTTACGCGGAAAGATGAATTTTACGCAAAAACTATATTTTTTAGAAAAAACTATTGTTCTACAAAATTGTTCGAAATAGTAAAGCCATCATTATGGTTCTACCAAAAAATAGGGTGGCCCATCATATAAAAAAAAATAGGAAATATTTTTTTTATTTCTCAGAATATTGACATGTTATGTTCCACAAAGTTGTAGCGCAGCTTATTCCAATCAATTTTGCTAAGAAAACTTTTTCTGTAGCTCTTAAGTTGGCTGATTTAGAGCAATTTTACCTAATTGGAAAATCAAAAATCAAAAAAATAAAAAAAAACAATATTTTTTATCTACTTTTTTTGTTTTAGATTTCTCGAAAAAGTCGTCTTCAGGTGACTTTTAGAGCTCAATATCTTTTTCCGATTAAAAATTATAATCGTTTTTCTGTCAAAATTACATTTTTTTCATAAGTTGATATCTCCGGTTAGGGCAGACCAAAAAAATATGTTCACACGGCATCTGAAAGAGAAATTAATATTCTTTATTGTGTCAAAAAATTGGGGATATGTTATTTTTTTATCTCAAGTTTCACCAATTTTACTAAAATCATGTTTTTTCAAATAAATTGATATAACTCGACAACGGAAGAAGATACAGACGATATTCTTATAGCAAAACACGCGTTTTAAAAAGCCCTAAAAGTCTTCAGATGACATCCGTGAAAAATAAAAAATGAAATGAGCAGATCAAAAATATTGTTTTTTGAGGGACACCCTAATCCTGGCAAATAAAATTACTCTAAACAAGTGAGCTTAAGAGATACATAAAAAGTTTATATAGCAAAGTTGATTGAAAAAAGCTGCGCTACAACTTTATAGAACATTTTATGTCAATATTCCGCAAAATAAAAAAAAATAAAAATTTCACATTTTTATAAAATGGCCCACCCTATTTTTCGGTAGCTCTATAATAAGGGCCCAAGTATCCAGAACAACTTTGTAGAACAAATTTTGTTTCTTAAAAGTATGCTTGAGACCGAAAATGCATCTTTTCTCGTAAATCTTGCAATACGATGATAATGATAAAACTTATAAAAAGTGTTAACGCTGTAGATTTTTTTATTTTTCATTTCTCACGAATGTCATTTTCTGAAGACTTCTGGAGCTTTTCAAAACGCGTGTTTTGCTATAAGAATATCGTCTGTATCTTCTTCCGTTGTCGAGTTATATCAATTTATTTGAAAAAACATGATTTTAGTAAAATTGGTGAAACTTGAGATAAAAAAATAACATATCCCCAATTTTTTGACACAATAAAGAATATTAATTTCTCTTTCAGATGCCGTGTGAACATATTTTATTGGTCTGCCCTAACCGGAGATATCAACTTATGAAAAAAATGTAATTTTGACAGAAAAACGATTATAATTTTTGATCGGAAAAATATATTGAGCATATTTACCCATCAAAAGTTGCATTTTTTTGAGCTCTAAAAGTCACCTGAAGACGACTTTTTCGAGAAATCTGAAACAAAAAAAGTAGATGAAAATTAAGGTTTTTTTTAGGTACACCCTAATCAAATTAGGTAAAATTGCTCTAAATCAGCCAACTTAAGAGCTACAGAAAAAGTTTTCTTAGCAAAATTGATTGGAATAAGCTGCGCTACAACTTTGTAGAACATAATATGTCAATATTCTGAGAAATAAAAAAAAAATTATATTTTTTTTTGTATGATGGGCCACCCTATTTTTTGGTAGAACCATAATGATGGCCTTACTGTTTCGAACAATTTTGTAGAAAAACAGTTTTTTCTAAAAAATATAATTTTGGCGTAAAATTCATCTTTCCGCGTAAATCTGTATCCTGGACCATAGTGCATTGGGTTGTCTCATAATTTGAATTGACAAGTAAAAGTTAAAGTTCTCAGGTCCTCAACTTGAAATTTTGTTCTATATTCTGTAGTCCCTAATTAATTCACCTAAATAAAATATTGCATTTCTCGTATTTAGCCTTTTTGGTTCAGTACTCCATTTTCTTTAAGGGGTCGTTCAACAATGATGTCACAGGTTTTAGGGGGGGGGGTCTAAGATTTTGTGCCAGACATATATTAGGTATACAAGAAAGCGTGACAGAGGGGGGAGGGGGGTCTAGAAATCCCAAAAAGTAGTGGACGTCATATTTGAATCGCCCCTTTTAACTTTTGAACGTAAAGAAAAATCGTCATCAAACTGACGAAGCAGGGGTGGCATTGCGCATCTCGATTCGAACGTATTTCTATCGAGTCGAACATGTTTGGCATTACGGCTTTCGATTCGATCTCGAAAACGACTCATCGTTCGAGTATGCTCGAGGAGGTACAAGAATTACGAGATGTTTTGACATTATGGAAACTCGTTAGCACACTGAAAAACGACTCAAGTCGAATGAAAAACACTCGTCACCTTTTTATTTATCATCAGACTAAGGCCGGAGTGGCCTGTGCTGCACATAAAAGACTTCTGATCGATCCACCTTGCCCGCTGTGCACCTCGCCTTCTTGTTCCCGTCGGATCGTTGTCGAGAACCATTTTCACCGGATTACTGTCCGACATTCTGGCTACGTGCCCGGCCCACCGCAGTCTTCCGATTTTCGCGGTGTGAACGATGGATGGTTCTCCCAACAGCTGATGCAACTCGTGGTTCATTCGCCTTCTCCACGTACCGTCCGCCATCTGCAACCCACCATAGATGGTACGCAACACTTTCCTTTCGAAAACTCCCAGTGCGCGTTGGTCCTCCACGAGCATCGTCCAGGTCTCGTGTCCGTAGAGAACTACCGGTCTTATAAGCGTTTTGTAGATAGTCAGTTTGGTACGGCGGCGAACTCTATTCGATCGGAGCGTCTTGCGGAGACCAAAGTACGTACGATTTCCAGCCACTATGCGGCTCTGAATTTCTCTGCTGGTATCGTTATCGGCGGTCACCAGTGAGCCCAAGTACACGAATTCTTCAACCACCTCGATTTCGTCACCACCGATAGAAACTCGTGGTGGGTGGCTCACATTGACCTCTCTTGAGCCTCTTCCTATCATGTACTTCGTCTTCGACGTGTTGATGACTAGTCCAATCCGTTTAGCTTCGCTTTTCAGTCTGATGTAGGCTTCCTCCATCCTCTCAAAGTTACGTGCCATGATATCAATGTCGTCGGCGAAACCAAATAACTGGACGGACTTCGTGAAAATCGTACCACTCGTGTCAATCCCTGCCCTTCGTATTACTCCCTCCAAAGCGATGTTGAATAGCAGACACGAAAGACCATCACCTTGCCGTAACCCTCTACGGGTTTCGAAGGGACTCGAGAATGCCCCTGGAACTCAAACTACGCACATCACCCGATCCATCGTCGCTTTGATCAACCGTGTCAGTTTATCCGGAAATCCGTTTTCGTGCATTAGCTGCCATAGCTGGTCCCGATCGATTGTATCATATGCGGCTTTGAAGTCGATAAATAGATGATGTGTGGGTACGTTGTATTCGCGGCATTTCTGCAATACCTGACGTATGGCGAACACCTGGTCTGTGGTAGAGCGTTCACCCATAAATCCCGCCTGGTACTGCCCCACGAACTCTCTTGCAATTGGTGTTAGTCGACGGCATAAAATTTGGGAGAGTACCTTGTAGGCGGCGTTCAGCAATGTGATTGCGCGGTAGTTGCTACAATCCAGCTTATCGCCCTTTTTGTAGATGGGACACACGACACCTTCCATCCACTCCTGCGGCAGAACCTCATCCTCCCAAACCTTGGTAATCACCCAATGCAGCGCTCTAGCCAGTGCTTCACCACCGCGTTTAAACAGCTCTCCTGGTAGTTGGTCAACTCCAGGGGCTTTGTTGTTTTTCAGCCGGCCGATCTCCTCCTGGATTTCCTGGAGATTCGAGGCCGGAAGTCGCATGTCCTGCGCGCGTGCTCCTAGGTTCATTACCATACCGCCACCGTTGTCTGCCATATCGCCATTCAGGTGCTCTTCGTAGTGCTGCCGCCACCTTTGGATCACCTCACGCTCGTTTGTAAGAAGGTTCCCGTTTATGTCCTTACACATATCGGGCTGTGGCACGTGGCCCTTACGTGAACGGTTCAACTTCTCATAGAACTTTCGTGTGTTATTAGCGCGGTACAGTTCCTCCGTCTCTTCACGGTCTCGATCCTCCTGCTGCCGCTTTTTCCTCCGGAAAATCGAGTTTTGTCTGTTCCGCGCCCGTTTGTATCGTGCCTCGTTCGCCCTCGTGCGGTGTTGCAGCAATCTCGCCCATGCTGCATTCTTCTCCTCAACTAACTGCTCACATTCGCCGTCATACCAGTCGTTTCTCTGATCCGGAGCCACCGTGGCTAGTGCAGCGGTTGCGGTGCTTCCAATGGCGGATCGAATATCTCTCCAGCCATCTTCAAGAGATGCTGCGCCTAGCTGCTCTTCCGTTGGGAGTGCCACTTCCAGCTGCTGCGCGTAGTCTTGGGCTAGTCTACCGTCTTGTAGCCGCCCAATGTTAAGCCGCGGCGGACGACTCCGACGCGTGTTGATCACCGTCGAGAGTTTTGAGCGCAGACATACTGCGACGAGGTAGTGGTCGGATTCAATATTCGCACTGCGGTAAGTGCGTACGTTCGTGATGTCGGAGAAGAATTTACCGTCGATTAGAACATGGTCGATTTGGTTTTCCGTTACTTGATTAGGTGATTTCCATGTGGCCTTGTGGATATTCTTACGGGGGAAGAAAGTGCTTCGGACTACCATTCCGCGGGAGGCTGCAAAGTTTATACATCGTTGGCCGTTGTCGTTCGATACGGTATGCAGACTATCCGGTCCGATGACCGGTCTATACATTTCCTCCCTTCCTACCTGAGCGTTCATGTCACCGATGACGATTTTGACGTCCCGCAGTGGGCATCCATCGTATGTCTGCTCCAGCTGCGCATAGAACGCTTCTTTCTCGTCGTCGGATCTCCCTTCGTGTGGGCAGTGCACGTTGATGATGCTATAGTTGAAGAAACGGCCTTTTATCCTCAGCTTGCACATCCTTGCGTTTATTGGCTGCCACCCAATCACGCGTTGGCGCATCTTTCCTAGCACTATGAAGCCGGTTCCCAGCTCGTTGGTGGTGCCACAGCTTTGGTAGAAGGTAGCCGCTCGATGCCCGCTTTTCCACACTTTCTGTCCTGTCCAGCAGATTTCCTGCAGCGCTACGACATCGAAGTTGCGGGGATGTAATTCATCGTAGATTATCCTATCGCAACCTGCGAAGCCTAGCGACTTGCAGTTCCATGTTCCAAGCTTCCAATCGTGATCCTTTATTCGTCGCCTAGGTCGTTGCCGATTGTATCGAGTCGTATTATCTTCTATGTCGTTCGTAATAGTTGTTTTTAAAGGCGGCTTATTGGGCCTGCGCAAACCTCCTGTCTCGTCGGAGGGCCGTCGTGTCAGGGCTGTTTAGCGTTCCACCTAACACCAGGACTTGGGCTTGTGCGCTTTGAGCGGCACACGGTCGCTTTGGCGGAGCCTACTTGCGGATCCACCACATCCTAGGCAGGCGCCACAACTCGCAGATGGCCTGGGGAGGGATCGTCAAGCCCTTGGACATAGTCCCTGCTGCCCTAGCTGCTCGTCACCTTTATAGCTTTCGAATGTTGTTCGAGAGTCATTTCTTGCTAAAAGTTTTTCATTATATTTGTTATTATTTCTATACGGGAAGAGAATAAATATTTCATTACTGTATTGTGTATCCGGAATAAATTCATACCGCTTTTTATACCGAAGTTGGATTTTTCTCCAGATTCAGGCAACTTTCCCAACTTCGGAAGTAGTGCGCTGGATTCGCCTAAAGATGCGCTAAACAACGCATCAATTAGTTTGACAAATAAAACTTCGGAAGAAAGTTCGGTTCGGAAGTCCCGACTTCCGAATTCTAACTTGGTGCTACGCCGGCAATATCTTGTAGGAAAGAATGTCATAAGTATAGGGGGAGATCCCCCAGTGCCGGACACCTCCCAATACCGGACACATCTTAAAACGGCACTTGCAAAGATCCCTCCATTATCCTACTTAGTACAAAAGAAAGCTATTGAAAAGTCCTTTACCTGTATGGAATATCAGATCGTCATGTTGTAAACTTTGTACAAAATTTGAAATTGAACAAAAATGTCAAAAAAATCATATTTCGCCTTATTTTAGAAGGTTTGAATCAACAATAATATTAAAATCAATCGAATGCATTCTGATTATGTCGAGTTGTTCAATATTAGGCATATTTTAAATTGCGATCATGATTGGATAGATATTTAATGTATATATTGTGTAAAATCAATTTCTGTATCCAGTAGCTGTCCCCCGGGTCCGGACAGTGATTTTTTTTCATGTGTTCAAATAGCCATTCTTTGCACCTGTTTTGCTAAACTTACTTCAATTCAATTGTTTTTTCTTGCTGAGATTTCAGAAAGCCATAGAAATAAGCAGAAACAAAAATTGAAGATGTCATTGAATATTGGGGGAATTTTGAGTAGGATGTAAGAAATTAAGCTGGAGAGTTAAATAAACTCTACTAACACCTGTTAATATCTACAACTTGAAGCAGGTGAAAAATAATATTTTTCTTAATGGTGTCTTTACTTATGTAATAGGAAGTTGGTCATATTTGAACATGATGCAATAGTGTCCGGTACTCGGGGACACTTTCTTAACCGTGAAAAATTTCACCAAAATTCATCATCAAAATACTTCGTCCAAAATCGTGTTCAAATGCTCAAATATAGCTTGTATGAATCATTAATGATCATATTTTGTGTATATGGTACACAATAAAACATAATCCGGATAATAAGAGAGTTTTCGTTCGAGTGATTCGATTCGAGATGCGCAATGTCACCCCAGATGTAGGAGTGACGAATCCGTTAGAGGCATCCAAAAAAATGGTAAAGGAATTGCAAAAAAAATGTGGACGGAGAGAACAACGTCCATAAAAAGGTTAAGAAGATGGCTCTGAGGATCCCGAACGCGCTAGAAATGGCAGTGACCGTCTAAGACGAATTAAGTACTGTCCATTTAATTCCACCAGTTAATTTTCGTTATCTTTGCAGATACGTATTTCGACCACAACTGTGTGGTCGTCTTCAGTGTCTTGTACTTGACTCGACTTGAAGAAAACAATCGCAACTTACACTATTTATACTACGCTAGGTACCTAATCTAATCTTATTTGCCTACTTTATTTACCTATACAGTAAATTAATTTATTGTTTAGGTAGAAACTTGAAGAGCCAAGAGCTGCCATTTCCCTGATCCTTATTCAACAGCGCTGTTTGTACCTGTCGGTGGATTTCCAAACTCTCAGCTACATCGAGTTTCCATGGGGAAGAGACATTTCTTAAGATTTTAATATTTGATGCCGTAATTGGGTGATTTACCTTATACACATGCTCTGCTACCTTAGATCTAAATTCGTAATGTAATCCCTTATCGTTTTCTCTTTTCGCCTTACTCACTTCCGCCATATGTTCCTTGAACCTTATATCTAATGATCTTTTTGTTTGGCCTACATAGATTTTTTCACATTGGGAACAACTTATCTTATAAACGCCTGCCTTATTCAACATTTCTACTTTATCCTTCGTTGAACCCAATAGAGACTTGAGTTGGTTGCTTCTACTGGAGAATACTAGATCGATGCCGAATTTCCTTAGTCGAGGGCGTAGCTGGTTGGTGATGTGTTTATCATATGGGACCGAAACTCTTTTCAGCGGCTCCTCTATCGGTGTCAGCGTTGTATGTCCATTTCGTCGTAGGGTCCTTTCCTTCTTGTTGATGATCGCTCGTATAGTCCTCTCCTGGTATCCGTTGATCTTCGCTGTTTCCAAGATGTATTGTAGTTCCTTCGTTTTTCCTTCTTCGCTCAGGGGTATCGTCTGCATCCTGTGGATCATGTGATGAAATGCTGCCATTTTATGTTGGTACGAATGGTTCGATGTATATGGGATGACTCTCATGGTGTTCGTGGGCTTCCTGTAGATTTCGAGGCTCAATGTTGTATTTGCTTCCCTGATGACTAGTAGATCCAAAAAGGTAGTTTACCTTCTTTTTCCTCTTCGAAGGTAAATTTGATGTCCTTATGCACGTTGTTTATCGCTTCCAAAATCCTGGGTAGATCCTTTCGGTTGATGATGCTGAAAATGTCGTCGACGTATCTCCACCACTTCTGGGGTAGTATTCCTTGTTCTTGTAGGTTGTTCTCCAGATTCGCCATGAACAGTTCGCACAAAAACGGTGATAGCGGATTTCCCATCGGTGCTCCTTTCGTCTGTTTGTAGTAGTTGCCACGAAATGTGAAGTAGTTCTCCGTCATGCATAGCCTTGCCAGATTTAGGTACATCTTCACCTTTCCTCGCCATGTTGTTTCCGTCCTTTGTGTTAGCAGCCAATCCTCTAGAAGATTCAGAGCATCTTTCACTGGAACGCTAGGGAACAATGCCGCTACGTCGAATGATACCATTATATCCTCTTCTTCGATGTGTCCTGATTCCAACAGCTTCTGGGCGAACTCCTGGGTGTTGATGACTGACCTGCTGGGGAATGGTTTCGGCATACTTTGGAACTCCTTTGCCAACCATTTGGCTATGTTTTGATGAAACTATCTCTCGCATCTCCTTGCCGGGTTTATGGATTTTTGGTAGTCCTTTAATCCTAGGTAGAACCGGGTTTACTGTCTTTACTCGGGCTTCTCCGATGATCGCCTTACACTCCTTTATTGTTTTATCCGTGAGTCGTATTAATCCTGGTAGCGGATCCACTCTCAAATGTCTATAAGGTCCTCCGTTGATTTTCGTCGTCATCTGTTCGTCGTAGTCCTCTTTATCCATTACCACTACTGCGTTTCCCTTATCGGCTTTTACGTAGTATACTGGTTTTTCCTTAAGCTCCTTTAGAATCCTCCTTTCGTCATGGTTCGTTGTCCCGTGCCGTCCTTCTTTGATGGCGTCTGCCACGATGTTCCTCGCTGTATTTTGATCCTGTTGCTCGATGTTTCGGGAAATCGCTGTCTCCATATCCACGATGATCTGTTCCACGTCTGATTTCTGTGTGATCGCATACCCCAGTCCCTTGTTGAGGTGAGCTAGTTGTTCCTCCGTAAACTGCTGTGTCGAACGGTTCACGACGAATCCTTCTATGATCTGTACGGTGGGTTTGTCAGTACGGATTTCCTCTGCTGATTTCACTCGCAATTTGTTCAGTTTTTTCCTGTGCAGTCTCCGCTTCCGGTCTGATTCACATTCTTCTGCCCTCTTTACCTTCTTCAAAAACAGGTCGAATGATTCCGGGTTATCCTTAGCTAACTTCAAATGCATATTATAGCACTCCAAAGTCACTCGTTCTAATTTAGCGTAATGCCTCTTTATCGATGTTTTCATGAACTCGGACTCTGCTTTCTTATTAATACTTTTTGGTACATGAGATCCCATCTTAATCTTATGGCTGACGGGTGTCAGCTTCTCTTTTAGGCACTTCTTAAGGAAGGCCACGTCCTTATTAATACTAGCGATTGTTCTCCTCAAATTGAGAAAAGTATTTCGCTCATGCCGCTCGGATGCCATTTTCAGAAAAATATATTAGGCTCGTTTAGTGGAATGTATTAAACCGTCTAAGACGAATTAAGTACTGTCCATTTAATTCCACCAGTTAATTTTCGTTATCTTTGCAGATACACCCAGGAGTTCGCCCAGAAGCTGTTGGAATCAGGACACATCGAAGAAGAGGATATAATGGTATCATTCGACGTAGCGGCATTGTTCCCTAGCGTTCCAGTGAAAGATGCTCTGAATCTTCTAGAGGATTGGCTGCTAACACAAAGGACGGAAACAACATGGCGAGGAAAGGTGAAGATGTACCTAAATCTGGCAAGGCTATGCATGACGGAGAACTACTTCACATTTCGTGGCAACTACTACAAACAGACGAAAGGAGCACCGATGGGAAATCCGCTATCACCGTTTTTGTGCGAACTGTTCATGGCGAATCTGGAGAACAACCTACAAGAACAAGGAATACTACCCCAGAAGTGGTGGAGATACGTCGACGACATTTTCAGCATCATCAACCGAAAGGATCTACCCAGGATTTTGGAAGCGATAAACAACGTGCATAAGGACATCAAATTTACCTTCGAAGAGGAAAAAGAAGGTAAACTACCTTTTTGGATCTACTAGTCATCAGGGAAGCAAATACAACATTGAGCCTCGAAATCTACAGGAAGCCCACGAACACCATGAGAGTCATCCCATATACATCGAACCATTCGTACCAACATAAAATGGCAGCATTTCATCACATGATCCACAGGATGCAGACGATACCCCTGAGCGAAGACGAAGGAACTACAATACATCTTGGAAACAGCGAAGATCAACGGATACCAGGAGAGGACTATACGAGCGATCATCAACAAGAAGGAAAGGACTCTACGACGAAATGGACATACAACGCTGACACCGATAGAGGAGCCGCTGAAAAGAGTTTCGGTCCCATATGATAAACACATCACCAACCAGCTACGCCCTCGACTAAGGAAATTCGGCATCGATCTAGTATTCTCCAGTAGAAGCAACCAACTCAAGTCTCTATTGGGTTCAACGAAGGATAAAGTAGAAATGTTGAATAAGGCAGGCGTTTATAAGATAAGTTGTTCCCAATGTGAAAAAATCTATGTAGGCCAAACAAAAAGATCATTAGATATAAGGTTCAAGGAACATATGGCGGAAGTGAGTAAGGCGAAAAGAGAAAACGATAAGGGATTACATTACGAATTTAGATCTAAAGTAGCAGAGCATGTGTATAAGGAAAATCACCCAATTACGGCATCAAATATTAAAATCTTAAGAAATGTCTCTTCCCCATGGAAACTCGATGTAGCTGAGAGTTTGGAAATCCACCGACAGGTACAAACAGCGCTGTTGAATAAGGATCAGGGAAATGGCAGCTCTTGGCTCTTCAAGTTTCTACCTAAACAATAAATTAATTTACTGTATAGGTAAATAAAGTAGGCAAATAAGATTAGATTAGGTACCTAGCGTAGTATAAATAGTGTAAGTTGCGATTGTCGGAGACGAGCCAGCCTCGGGCTGAAAGTCTCTTTAATAAAGACAAAAAAAAAAAAAAAAAAAAAGTTGCGATTGTTTTCTTCAAGTCGAGTCAAGTACAAGACACTGAAGACGACCACACAGTTGTGGTCGAAATACGTATCTGCAAAGATAACGAAAATTAACTGGTGGAATTAAATGGACAGTACTTAATTCGTCTTAGACGGTTTAATACATTCCACTAAACGAGCTTAATATATTTTTCTGAACGGCAGTGAGTTAGTTTTCTAAACAACAGCACTGATATCTGAACACGCAACGCAAAAGAGGCAACAGAAATTGAGCAGAACAGAAAAGGAAATCTTTCGCCTTAATTGTCACAAGACGCCAAAGGCGAAAGCTGTACTTGTCAAGATTAAGACAATATAACGTATGCAGCACTCCTCAAAAAGGTTGCAGAGGCGAGAACGTGGAAACGACCAGGCGTTCATCAACCGGACAAGATGCAAATGGCGAATCAGATAAAGAAAATGTACGTAGGCATAATTACAGCAATGATTTGTCCGTCAGTAATCGACGCCAACAAGGGACTGCAATGGAAATAGGGAAATTGACAGTTGGATGGTCGAAACGCCCAATGATAGCCATCCTGCGAGTTAAGCGGAACGAATCTTGGGAAGACAGGTCGTTTTCGACACACTGAATCATTGCAAAACCGCAGGTATGGCAGACAACAACAGACACTATGTGTGACATCTTAATAATTGTAAAGCCGTATCTAGCTCCTCCTGATAACGGCAACTGTGAGATACATAGAACGGGATTGGCTGCTTTACATCTTAAGGGTAACTTTCCAACCCAAGAAGGGATGAAGTTCATGTCTTTATGATTTTAAATTAACGGCATCTTCGTGTGTAGGTACTATGTAAGCCCAAGACCGTGGAGCAGTTTAACCAGATGTTGGAGCAGTTTACTGACAAGTTGATCGGATAAAGGTAGTCATAGGAAATCGGATGTGGAGTGGAGCAGCAAAGTGACCAACACAAACGGATATATCCTACAGGGATCTCTAGGAAAGCTACATATACGATTGTCTAATGAGTGATTCGTGAGCATATTTGGGAGAAACGGGAAGGAGTCTATCATCGAAATCGGGGAGATCCATTTTGCTGAAAGCCACTAGGCAGAAAGTTGTTAGCCAAACAAACCATTTGGTCGAAGCCCATCTGGCAGAAAGTCATTTGGCCAAAGTTTGTCTACATTTTTCGGAAGGCTCCTGGAAGAATTAGATGTGAAGTACAAATATTAGAACCCACGAAATAAAAGGTGTATCTTAGTCTCAATCACAGTTTATTCCATTTCGAATAAAAAATCTTTTTTTGAATAGGCAGAGGATCCACACTTTTTAACCCATAGATTATTTCGATACGTGGATTGAGGGGAAACTACTCCATGGCTCAAATATATTTGGCACCTTTCGAAGCAGTTTGTCATTTCCTGCACCAGCAATAATAACAAACACACCTGCTAATTATCCGATCAAATTAAACGTGATTGAATGAGAAGATCATTGAAGAGAAGCGATCAAACGACTCTGAAATTGGTTGAATCACAACGAACAAAGAAAATCATGGCAAACGTTATTAAATATGACAACAAGGATGCATGGGTTTCTGCGTCATCCTATTATAGGTTCAAGTCATATTTTGAGTACTTCACCGCAAACCACAAAAAGCACACGTCGCATCGCATCCCATCCCAATGTGATCGGTTATAGTTCTAACAATTTACCTTCATCGTCCGGCCAACATTAAATGCGCATCGCCATTGTTCCTTCCATACACTCAATCAATCTTGATGGGATTTAATTTGACAGCCTCGACAATTGGAAAGACTGAACGATGACACATCGATGGGCCGACTTACATAATGACATTTCTGAGTAAATGGTAAATCGACAGGTTCGTGTTAATTGGTTGCCATTTTCTCCGCATACCAAAGGTTCACACTTCCGCTTTCGATCAACCGAATGCAGTCGGATCATTTATGGAGCACAACAATTGTGACTGAGTGCATTACTCCGCTTAAGCAATTTCCAATCAATATTGCTGTAGAATGCTGCACCGATCTCAACCGAGTTGATAACAGCTGTATCCATAATCCGATGCAATTGCTCCATTCCACAAAGGTGCTCATAGTCGATATCCGTTTGCGACGCAAATAAATAGCGTACGGTGCGGCGACTAATTCTAAGCCTCAAATGCTAGCTCCGGAGATTAAGGTTACCTCACTTAGTCATGCATCAGCCGGCCGAATCAGGTCCAGCGGCGGCTTGTGCCAGCCTTACGATCACGTTGCAGATATCATTCGTTGATTCCGTGATGACACAGGATCGCTTGGCGAATGGATTTTCTTCGAATTGGCGTGCAAAATTGAAAAACACCTCGGCGCCTAATAAAGCCACGTGGCACAGCAGGAAATAGCTACTGTATTAAGCCATTGAACGTGTCGACGGCTCATCTATCTCGCCAACGACATTATTTAGCTACCGGCGAAGGTCGCATCACAAAAGGGAAATTAGGTGTGACGAGACTCTGTGATCAGGTCTACCCCCCGGTGCGAGCGTACTTTGATTGCAACTCAGCGGTCATAACCTTTATGCGGAGGTATTTAGCTTCACCAGGATCGGGCTGCCGCAATAAGAACCGGCTTCTAATACCAACTGCTGCGGTTGAGTAACCATTTAACCCGTTCAGATTAAACGGCGAATCAACAAAATTTGCAGTTAATTTTCAAGCGAACCCAAAGGTGATGGAAAAATTTTGGAAGCAGAGAAAAAATCAAATGAATAATCCACCTAGTTCTTCCCCTGATCTGTTCTTCAATTTTAATGAACATGAGAACATTTCCACATGTTTGGGTTCCGTTGAACAGAGTTGCTGATGATATTTGAATTTCCATGCGGTCTGATAACCTTTCAGTAACACTGAATTCAGCGAATGAGGCAACTAAACACTAAATAATGCAAAACGATCAGCCAATCGGAATGTGTTCTTCAGTGTGCCAGTCAGCCAGTCGGTTCATCGATGTTGTTGATCAGCTGTGCGGGAGGAGATTGGTTCTATCGTGTACTGTTGGCGTGCTTATACTCAGTGCTTGGGTTGGATATTTGGGTGAGCATTGGATCTGACCGATTACCGCTCGGTGCACCATCCACGTCGGCTACAGGCTGATGCGGGCTCTTTAATCTTTATTGCGGAATAAGCCGAAAATCGTTTGTTTCACCTTGTTTTTTTTACAATTGTATACAGAATGTGCAATTGGATGTGAGTAAGTGAAAAATGATACTTAATGGGTTAAGTTTTCAAACTGTAGTCTATCAACAATCAATCACTCTTATGCAATTTTAAAGTTTGATGTTTTAGAATTGGGTTTATTCAAGAAATGCTGCCGTACTTTGAACATTCCCGTTATTTGATTAATTATAATATAAAAATAATTATTTGATAAATGTATGAAGATAAATTTTCGCATTCGCACACACATTTGGATACTTGTTCAAATCTAGGAAAAGAAATAAGGAATGGCGTAGAACTGCCAACCCGAAGCTGGTGAGTTTGATTTTCGATCCAATATAGTGTGTTAGTACATTATACATGTCCGTTAGAATGAATCGACGTTAGGCACCAAAGAATAACCCATGGCATAAAGAAAACAGAGTTATGCCAGACGTCCATTATGCACACCAATCCTTTTACATTAAACATATTTTAAAGGTATATAAAGCCAACGTAATGGATTTCTATTGGGCCGCTGCTTGCTTCAGCCATGACCTGAGTAGGGTAAATGATATATTTTGGACATGTACATATTTTGGACAAGCCTGAGCTTCTTCGATCAATTTTAGATAATGTGTAGGAAATTTTTTATCGAAAGTGTGATCATTGCATACTTTTACCTCAACTCTAGCGGCTCCTGATGAGAATTCACAAATCAACTATTATTTATCTTTAAAATTATCTAAAATGTAAAGCTTTCTACCAAAGTGCCTGCTGGACGCCGGTATGCAGGAGAACATGCATTATAGGACTCTTCGTAACATGCACCTGAAACACGTTTAATTGGTTCAAACGGCAATCTTGAGGTCCTGCGGCCAAAGTTTAATTGTAATTGAGATACTAACATATTCCAATCGCTTAACATGAACTTGCGACGGATGAAAAAGGAGTGACCAAAATGAAGTTATGTTTTTATGCATCAGACATTTATTGGTCACCCCATGTACAGTACATTGATGAACCATTAATTGCCAACTTTCAGGCTGTTTTCAATGATATCGATAAGATTGCGAAACAATGTTAATTTCTGGTTTAATCTATGTCAGTTAAGCAAATAAATGCATTTAAATGAATGTGGATACGTGTAGGTAAGTCATACCATTGAGATCTGTAGGTGGCCATTTTTAAATTAGAAGAAAATGACTCTGTCCAAAATATATGCATTTTCCATGTCGAAATTATATATTTGATGTCCAAAAAGAAAATATTTCAGTTCGCAGTATATCACAGTTTACACCTAGTAAACGTAATTTACTCAAAAATTGGGCAATGGAGACACAAGACTAATCATAGGTTATGTATTTGGATGAACCTAGTGGTTTTCAATTGTTTTATACTATTCAATCTCGATATATTTTCTAATGAATGTCCTGTGCTTGTCCAAGATACATAATTTACCCTATGCGGAGAAACTTTTTTTTGTCGAATTCCACGGGGCACCCCCAGGATTGTGTCTTTTGGTGAAAAAAATAATCTCCAAAAATTTCAGCTCAATCGCTTGTTGCATAAGCTGGCGCATTTGATTTGAAGTTTGCATGGGGATTTCAACCAAAATATATAGGAAAATACACCTCCGACTCTCATTCGATCTGGAAATTGGTTCTGATCGCTCGATGAGGCTCATAATTGCAAAAACGACTGTTGGTATGTTACAGAGTTACAGCAAAAGAAACTACGGATAACTTGCAGGGGGTACCACATGCTGCAACCTCAGCAACGAGGCAGACCCTTTCATGTCTCCTATTTCTGAGGTGCCGCAGAAGCATCAATCCCCCAACACTCTTGCCAGTCATAGCGAGACTTTCATGTCCCCTAATTCTGAGATGCCACAGACGTATCTGCCCCCGACACTCCTGCCAGGCCTAGCGAGACTTTCACTCAATCCGTCCCTGGCAGCCGGATCACACTACTGCCTAAGCAGTCACTCTGACCACACGCTCATATATACAGTCCCTATCGCTTTCACCAATTGTGCACCACTCTCTTGATATTCAGTCTCACACTCAGTGGGGGTTGTAACACCCCCATCACCCATTTGTATCCACTCTGTGCACCTCCTGTGCATCGTTTGGGCGTGGAACACCCGGCACGTCACGCGTGCCTAACACTCACCTAACCGGGCTTTGATACTGCCAACAGGTTGTCGGACAGGTACTTTGCAGGCAGTACCCCCTATTGATATTTCGAAGCCCAGATAGTCCTCAATCAGTGTGGTGGTCTCCCCAACCTGCAACGGAGTGGCACCACTTACCTTACATGTCTCTAATTTCTGAGGTGCCGCAGAAGCATCAACCTCTCGACACTCCTGCCAGGCATAGCGAGACTTTCGTGTCCTCTAATTCTGAGGTGCCGCAGAGGTATCTGCCCCCTGACACTCCTGCCAGGCCTCACCAGACTTCAATATATATGTATAACACTACCGACCATGCGTACCATGTGAGGCTTACTTGTGTGCTCACCCATACACTCGGCCCCTTACGCTGTGGGGGTATTACGAGTAATATAACTCCCATTCGCTTGAACCACATGTGCACCACTTGGGGGTGTGTGGGTACCACCCACTGCCTCCCGCTTGCCACCGAAGCAGCCCTCACTCTGTGGAAGCACCACAGGCTCCGTTAACGACCTGGCTAATTGTTTCACCCCCCAGGTCATTCATCGGCACGGGTCGCCTGACACCTTGGGATTCGGGGTTAGGGACGCCATATTGTCAGCTTCAGTGTTGTACTGAGCCTGGCGATATGGCCGGATTTACACCGTTACGCACTACTTCCGAGTATCCATATCCCAACGTAACGACCATCTGATGTCATTAGACTGCCAAAATTTTCGAGATGGAGCGTCAGACAAGGTAGTTTAGTCTACTCTGCGTATCAGAGCGCCACGTAGTTAAACTGGGACACGATGTGGCACATGACTCTTAAAATTGAAAACTTTCAATGGCATTCAATTAACTAAGCCAACATTATTCAGCAAAAATAACCACTTGTTAGAAATAGTTCGTGGATAAAATACCGCAGGAATTCTTGCAGGAGTTCCTGAAGAAATAATTGCAGGAGATCTCGAAGCAATGTTTGAACGAATTCCAAGAGAAATATGGTAATTTTTTGAAAATTTCCACAAAAAAAGTTCCTCTAAAAATTCATTTGGATTAGAAAATTATATTAAGCACTTTTAGTGGAATGTATTAAACCGTCTAAGACGAATTAAGTACTGTCCCAAGTCGAGTCAAGTACAAGACACTGAAGACGACGTCGAGTCAATATCAAAAAAAAAAAAAGGACAGTACTTCATCCGTCTTAGACGATTCATTTGGATGTTTGTTTCACCAGTCCTCCAGAAGTTTCTTTGGAAATACTATTTGTAAATCCCTTATATTTCTTGATAAAATTCTACTTTGGAAATGCTTTTATAAATTTCTCCAGAGTATGCTCTGGGAGTACCTTAAGGGAATCGTCAAAGAAATTCCTTCAGTAAAACTGTACAACATTAGTTCTTTAAGAAGTTCATGCAAGAATTGTTTCGGAATTTTTGTTGGAAGAATTCTTTCTGAAATTAATCAAAGCATGGAATAGTTTCCGATGAAAATCTAGCGGATATTTAGAAGGATTTTCTAATTCTATAATTCACGAATAAATTTCGATAAGAACTTTAAAATGAAATTTTCGAAGGAATCCTGAAAATACTTCCAAAGAAATCACCGAATAAATTCTTGAAGTACTTTGTTACGTTCTAGAATGTTATAATTATTTTTTTGTCAAACAATTTTTAGTTTGTGGGGTTAGAAATTCAGCAATCTTAAGCATTAACTGCTTATTGAAAAAAAATATAAAAATCGAGATATCATGTCTATTTTAGTTCTTTTATGATTCCAACCCCGTAAATCAAGATTTTTTTGAGAGACGTCCTTATTTTTTTTTTTAACAAAAATATACTTCATTTCCTATACCACACCGTGTGAAATTTCAATAACTCAACTTTTTCACTCGATGACAGTTAGTGGTCTTTTCCTCCCCTATTCTGGTGCCACATGGCAAAGTTTAATCAAAGGTGCCCAAATGGGATCTGAATCCTACACCAAATTGAGCTATGTATACAACGGCTTGGCTGTTGTAGACAAAATGCAAAACGCAATGAAAACACATTTGCGGGATTTGACTGATGGGCCAAAATCTTTTAAGGGAAAACCTCGTCATATCTTGCAATGGGCAACACATTGGACGTTTCTCTCGGGGCACAGAGAGATCGTCAGTTATTTTAATTTGTTGATTGTTGTGTTAACTGTTTAATTTGTATAATCAAATAACTTTATGTTTTAACTTCCCCAAGGATTTTCCTAAGGCCTAAGAGAAAATCCGGAAGAGCTGCTACAACATTTCCGGAGGTATATACAAAGGAACGTCTTAAGGATTTCCTGAAAGGATTCCTGGGTAAAATTTGAAAGAATTTCTTTAAATGTTCTAAGGAAAATTCTGATGGTTGTTCTTGTGAAATTTCTAACAAATAATATACAGTAAGGTTAAAAGACTATTATTCTTCCATTTACTTCCACTATTAACTTTTTTATGTATCAACAATAATTAATCATAATTAATCAATATACAGTACCTCCATGAGAAGTTAATAAAGAATTTGGAGGAAATTCTGTTAGAATTCTAGGAGGAACGTCCAAAGAAATTCTTGTAGAAATTTAGGAATTTCGAAAATTGCTTTACGAGTTCTTTTGGAAATCCCTTTAGATATTCGTTATTTTTTTTAATATTTAACGTTTTTAATGTTTTTTTTAATATTTAACGAAAACTTTAAATTAACGGAGGAAATTTCGAAGGAATTACTGAAGAAATTTTCGACAGAATGAAATTTCCGATGGAATACCTAAAGGAATCTTTAAATTGTCATGTAGGAATTCATGAAAGTGTTCCTAAATGATTTTTTTTATGGAATTCCTTTAGATATTTTCGAGGGAATTTTTGAAAAATCTTAGGAGAACTCTTGGAAGAATTGCTCAAGGAATACCCTGGAGCATTTCTGAAGCAATTTCTGAAGTAGGAAGTCAAGGAAAAAGTTTCAAAAGAATCCTGTGTGAAGTTTCGAAGGAATTTCTGAAATCGCGAAGGATTTTGTGAATGAATTACTGAAAGGAATTTCCAAAGGTATGAATGAAGTGAACAAATTACTGGAAGAATTATCGAGTTAATTTCTGCAAAATCGGTGCTGTGCAGTAATGAAACTCATTTTTGACTCTGAAACTAAGGCTGCATGCCAGAAACTCCGCAAAATATTGAGATTGCTATCGATCCATTATACTTCTATGGATATTCTCTGGAATGTTATTTCTAGAGCAACATCCCAAAGATTTCGTGGAAACTTTTCAGTAGTATTTTACAACTTCTAGTTGATTGCAAATAAAATTACATGATATTTGAAACACTGTGACCTGGTAGACTAATTGATTTAACTCCAGAAAATTTCCAGATTCCAGAACATCTTATTTAAACTCATATTAACATAAGACTCAAGGGACTTATATGGACATACTGGGTTGATTTCGGTTTAATACCAGTAGTAGTAATCTAAGTAGCTCTCAGCAATCTTGATACTCCTAGCTACGCCCCCTCCTTATCTTAGTTATTTTAAGTTTGTTATTTTTTTCAAAAAGTAACTTCTCAATAAACCTCAGTTGAAAGCAGCAGCTTTTCAAGTTTGCTCCGTCATTTCGTGTATCCCATTCTAAGAGGTTATGGGCTCGTCCGGCAAGGAATCAGTTCACAGTATTCCTCAATTCTACGGAGGACCTGGTTTCCATAATTGGAGCTTTCATGTACTTGCATATCTGGACGCTATGGGGTACATACCCTGACGGAGGAGCAGAAAAAGTGAAGCTCGACGACTCAGACAAAAAGGCTAAGTCCATGTTGATTGGAGATCATACGGGATAAAAAAAACGGCAAAACAGATGTGGAAAGCTTTAAAAATAATGTAAGCATGACTAAAAATAATTTGAAAAAGAGACTAGCAGGACACAAAACCAATGTAAACAAATTAGAAAAACTACTGAACGATGCCAATACCAACACCTCGCTAATAGAATCAACAACTGCATTAATCCAACACTGTATCAACCACAACCACAGATTCAATTTAGAACGTACACAAATCATTGATCATAGTTACAAAACATCCACTTTGCCTTTCCTAGAAATGTGCCATATAACCAACACAAACCACACCGTCAATAAACGGACAGACATAGAAGGGTTAAACACAACATACGCATCTGTATTGCACCACATTAAATGTATAGACGAATCGAAGAGAGTCAAACGAAATAGCCAGAATTCTAGAGATTAGTCAATTTCTCAGATAGGGCATCTTGGTTACCAATGTATGAAAAATGGGAAAAAAAGGGGGGTTTGAAATCAGGCGGTTTGATAAAGAAAATCTGTGTTATTTGCCAGTGTCATCTATGTTAAAAATAAGTGTTTCCAAAATGTAAGTTAATCGATATCGTTTTAATGTTCAATAGTGTGCCATAATCAAGTAAAACTTCACAGAATGTACCACAAATTGCCAAACCTGACAGTTATTGTAAGACTAAACATTAGACAAGGAACAAACATAATATTGTAAGTCAAATTTTAACAAATATGTATAACACACAACTCATTACCCAATTAATTATAGTTTCCCCTGATGAAGACACCAACCCCGTGTCGAAACGTTGGACAAATATAAATCTTGTTTTAATCCTTAAAGACTGCGTAGCCGTTTTAAGTTAAAATAACAATAAACAGTCGATCATTCGAAAGTACATCATGGCAGTCATTTTAAAAATAAAAAAATCGCAAAGAAATCGCTAGCGTCGCAGAACCTGATCAGGAAACAACTTGGGCGTTTGAAGATGAAGGAAGGAGAATTCATGCGGAACCATTTGGTGCATTTCGATGATCTGATCAGGCAACTGAGAGTAACTAGCAGGAGGAATTTTATATGGTGGTAAAGCTATTCGGTACTCTTCCGGAATCATATGACCCGTTAATAACTGCTCTGGAAAATCTTGGTGACGATGAGCTATCGCTAGACGTGGTGAAGCAACGGCTTCTGGGCGAAGAGGTTAAGCTACTCGATAGACATCAAGACGACTTATATGAGAAGATCACCGCGTTTGCTGGTGAAAAGAAAGTAGTTCGCAGTTCAAGAAGTTCATTGGTAAGTGTCATAAGTGCAGCAAGAAAGGGCACATGAATAAGGACTGCCGGCATAAACACAGTGGAGCGAATTCTGCTACTGGATGTGGAAACAAGACGATAAGCTTTATGGCTGATCTGATTATGCAGGTGAATATCTCGAAGCTGTGAAGGATAGTTGTGCTTCAAGCTTGACTGACGATGCTGCAGTCTTTTCATCTTTGAGCAAGCTGTTAAGTCCAATCATCATCAACGTTGCGAAGGATGGTTAAGCTTTGAAAGCACAGAAGAAAGGTATAATCGAAGGTGTGAGTAACAAATGCGTCCAAATGAGAATCAATGAAGTCCTGATGTCCTTATGTGATGAAAAAGTTGGTCAAGGCTGGTGTAACGGTAGTGTTCTGTGGTAGACAAGCTACCTTGCGGGAAGATGACACAACTATTGCTGCGGCATACCTGAATGGCAGTCTATACGGGTTGGAAGTCAAATTGAATGCTTGCTATTCGAATGTATGCCAAGCTGAAGTTAGGGATTTATGGCATTGTATATTAGGGCATCTAAACCACCAATCAATCTCGAAGCTGATGCAACACAACATGGTGGAGGGTATTGATATAAAGAAGGAGAAAATCGGATTTTGCCAACCAAGTGTACAAGGAAAGCAGTGCCGTGAGCCCTTCAACGGAACACGTCAACGAGCGACTCATGTTTTGGAGAGCATGCATTCGGACGCCTGTGGTCCCATTGACCCACCGGCATGGGATAGATAGCGTTATATTGTTTAATACATCAACGATTACATCGAGCCACTTCTCGCTCATCTACATGCTGAAGAAGAAGAACCATGTTTTCGAGCGATTCCGAGAATATGAAGCCGAAGCGATGGTGACAGCAGCTTTCGGCAAGAAAATTTCAAAATTAACGGTGGATCAAGGTACAGAGTACGGATCAACCGAGCAAAAGGAATGGTATAAGAATAAAGGCATCCAGATTGAGACGACAGTTGCCGAGCAGTTCAACCGAAGGCTTGTTGAAAAGGGAAGATGCATTTGGATTCTAAAATGCCGAAAAGGATGTTGTACATATGAAGCAGCGTTAACCGGTGTCTACCTACTGAACCGAAGTCCGACGAATGCTCTGCCGGTCCAGTTAACTCCCGCTGAGTTATGGATGGGAGTAAAGCTCAATCTGGAGAAGCTTCGAACTTATCGGCTGCAGAACATTTTCATGGATATATGGACAGCAATGAAAGAAACAAGATGCCAAAAGATTTGAAGTTGATATGGTTGGCTATGCGCCGAACGGTTATCGGGTTTGTGACCAAACTCGTCGAAAGATCATCGTGGCTCGTGACGTGAAGTTCCGTATTAAGTTGAAGCAGAAGCTAACAAAGATTCGCCATTTGGTAGCGCAATATTCTTACGAAAAAGAGGGGGATCCGATGATGCCAAGTCAAACGAAACCGATTATGCAATATAGGAACCAACAGCATCGGCGCTCCCATCGCTTTAAAAAAAACTACGAATTCGAAAGGCAACTGAGGCCTAGCGATCGGGAGCGCACCTTTCCGGGTAAGTTCCATGACTATTTTGTTGGCTATGGAGCAATTTCTGCGGTATCCTTATCTAGCGATGGGATACTTTCAGAAGCAAGGACACGACTATGAAGAAACCTAGCTCGACTAGCTACAATCAGAACCGTATTGGCAGTTGGCGTTCATAGAAAATACTTGTTCTACCGCTTGAAGGAAACCATCTTTATGGAAGTCCCGGAAGGTGTATCAGCAAAACCTACACAGTATTAATTTTCCTGTAAATTTACGTTTATTTTCATGCACATATTTGGAGCATGAAAATAAACGCAAAAATGAGTCATATATTAAATTTACACTGATTGAATATGTAGTCATGTGAAATTACATGACATGTACTTTCAATTGAATCTTTTCAATCGTTTAATTTTAAAAGATCGTGTAATTTTGAACGATGGTGTAATTCCTCATTTTGTTGTGTTTTGTTTTGTAGATTTGGTAGAAAAATCGATGGATTCAAATGGACAATTTACGTCAACATTTGCAAAGGACGTAACAGTAATCATTCCATATAGACGAAGAACTGATATCTGCAAATTTTGGCTATTATGTCGTTTTGGAATATTGTTCTGGAATATTAAAAGGTGATGTGAAGGATACATATGCATTTGGTCTAATGTTTTTTCTTCCAAAACGAAATTTTCTTAGAAATAGTCTATTTTATTGACAGAATAGTTCGAATGGAACGCAAAACAATTTTAAAACGGAAAATTATATATTATATCGCCCTTCCTAAGAGTTTCATGGGCTTCGTGGTCGTGTGGTTAACGGCGTCAGTTGTCTAAACGCATTTGCGTGCCGTTGAGTGTGGGTTTGATTCCTAATCCAGTAAGGAGAAAACTCGTAAAGCGGAAACTTCTCTGCTGGCTCATTGGGTGTTGTGTAGTCCTGTCCGTTGTCTAATGCTTAGGTGTGAAGAATTTAGTCTGTGTGATCTATGGTCGAAGACGGTGATCCTTTTTTTTAATATTCCTGGGTGAAAATATAGAAATATAATTATTTAAATGTCAGTTCAATTAAATGGTAACTAAAAATAATTGTGACAGTATTATTTAAATAAAATAGCGTGGAACCGAGTTCGATATTATTTTTATTTATTCAATTATTTAGCCTCTTATTTAAATTTTGACAAATTAAAACATGACAATACTGGTTGTCCGGAACTCAAGTGCTTGGTCATTTGTTCTACCATTGACTTGACACTTTGCTCCAACGAATCACAAGACAAAACCGAACTGCAAAAACACGGCGAGACTGACACAGATGCCTTTTGAACAAATCCAAATGATTGCACCGTAATCAACACTTCGAAATTGCACATTTAAATCACTTTACCTGAGCAAAAATTAAACTTGCTGTAACAAAAAAATGTTGCACCACCTCACTAAGTGAGGAAAACTGGAATGCACTCGCGGCATCCGCCATTAATTTTTTCGTACTTTGCTTTAATTTTACACGATGATTGAAAATTAAATCAATATTAATTGGAAATTCAACGGATATCTATTTATATTTAAAGAAGCTGTTGAAAAGTACATTGCACTATAAAATTATATGGAATAAAATTTAAATTTATGTGTTTTTTGATGCTCTTATTATGTGCATTAAATTACACTCAATTCTCAATCGGATTCATTTTAATCAATCTTTTTACAGCAATTATAAAATATACCTAATTTTCAATCAAATTATCGATTCAATAAATTTATTATTACATCATTTCTCATTTACAGGCCATGTAAATTCAATTATTTTTTGCTGTGTAGTCAAGCTTGTCGTTTGATGAAATCTTTATACGGTTTGAAGCAATCACCTAGATGTTGGAATGAACGATTCAACGAAACATTTCGAAAAAGTGCTGCTTTTTAAGATTGGTCTGATTTTGAACGAACATCGGGTGAATTTTTCAGACCGGTTCAAACGTGCAGCACTTTTCCGGTTTTTGTTTTCGATTTTAAAAATAGTTAGAGGCTTTAAAAATATGGGTTCTTTGAGAAATCTGACCTTAAGGACACTCCTCATGGAATCCAAGTTTCAAAGTGCTCGCGTTTTCGGGGGCACACCACTCGATTTTTGTTGATTTAGCTTTGCTGCGTCGCAGCATGCGTGAAATAATAAAAATGACAGTTGTGCGTTGCTTCCGTATCGCGAAAACGCGAGCACTTTGAAACTTGGATTCCGTGAGGAGTGACCTTAAATAAGCCAAAGAATCGATTGAGCGAAAAAAATGTATGACGGGAAAGGTCAATTCTGTACGTTGATGACCTTCTGGTGGCTGACCGCAATCTTACGTCAGGAATGAAGCTGAAAAAGGATCTTGCAACAAAGTTTGAAATTTCTGGCTGTGGGGAGCTTCGACACTTTTTGGGCATGTTGATTATGTATAACCGTGGCAATGGACAACTACAGCTTTCTCAAGATACCGTGGGGCATCGAAATCCGTACACTTAAGCACCTTAGTATATGAAAAAGTCATTAGAAAATAGGAATCGAATGTAAATAAAACGTCAGTCATTGACACAGGCGCATGAAGCCTTCTACTTTTGAAGTGTTTCACATTTACTGATTAAAAACTACGAAAAACATGATAAAATAATGAATTAAATCAACTACTCCTGACTCGAAATCCGTCCACCGTGGACGGATTTTGAATCAAAGGATCAAAATCCGTACAGCTATTTCTTAACTAAATATTTAAATTGAAACAGCCTGATTGACTAAACTACCACTGTAAATAGTTCGATATGCACCTTGAGAAGCGATCCCTTCGATTTGTATTTCGCTTATCTTATGTAATGATTTGCAATTAGCAGTTAAAACACAGTTATTTTTGGTGCAATTATGCTCTACCCGAAAACAAAATGGCGGCACAAACTCCGCGTTTGGTGGGTGGAGATTTGTTTTTGATTTTTGTGGTTTTAATTTCAAAACCTTCTTTCCAATTCTATGTCCTAAAAGCTTACTGTCAAGTATCTGAACAGGATAAGATTAATTATTCCTACAATAATTACCTTTAACCTCCTTTAATTTATTAATATCTCATGAGGTGGACGGATTTCGGTCCCGCACGGTACCTGTATCGAACAACTTGTGAATCGTTTTGGAATGTCCGAGTGTAGTGCTAAGTGTGCGACCGGAAATTTGTTATCCTGTCAGATATTTGGGGCGTTTCCAGCAACAACCCTTTGGTTGGATACGTTGATGCCGATTGGGCGTCCGACACAGAAGATCGGAAATCAGTGAGTGGCTATATTTTCAAAGTATTTGGATCCTTGGTAATCTGGTGCAGCAGGAAGCGGACCAGAAAACGCAAAATCAACTGGCAACTGATTGGATTATCTTATTGAGAGGTGGTGTAATTTAAGTAGCTCTAAGTAAACTTTATATTCCTAGCTACGCCCCCCTTACCTTAGTTACTAGCAGTTTGTTATTTTTCCAAATAGTAACTTCTTAATAAACATCAGTTGAAAGAAGTCGCTTTTCAAGTTTGCTCCGTCATTTCGTGTTTCTCATTCTAAGAAGTTGACTTTGTACCTAGATGAATTGATCTGAATTCCTCAACAATGTGGAGATGTACTTCCCAACATGTAATTAGATAAGAAAATTATTTTGAGCTTTTTAGTGGAATGTTTTCACCTGTCATAAGACGAGTTTAAACAATCCCATTGAATTCCACCACTTAATTGTATCCTGACAGATACGTATTTCGACCTCAACAGTAAGGCCGTCTTCAGTGTCTCGTACTTGACTCGACTTGAAGAAAACGATCGTAGCTTACACTATTTATACTATGCGTAGGTATAATAATTTATCTAGGTACTTATCTTACTACGGTGCTTATTTCTACTCGCTTGATGCGCTTAATGCTTAGGTATAAACTTGAAGAGCCAGGAGCTACCATTTCCTTGATCTTTATTCAACAACCGCGTTTGTACCTGTCGGTAGATTTCCAAGCTCTCAGCAACATCAAGTTTCCACGGAGAAGAGACATTTCTTAAAATTTTAATGTTTGATGTCGTAATTGAATGATTTTCCTGATATACATGTTCAGCTACCTTAGACCTAAACTCATAATTTAATCCCTTATCAGTTTCCCTCTTAGCCTTACTTACTTCTGCAATATGTTCTTTGAACCTTACATCTAACGATCTTTTTGTTTGACCTACATATACTTTATCACACTGTGAACAATTAATTTGATAAACCCCGGCCTTATTTAACATTTCTACTCTATCCTTTGTGGAGCCCAACAGTGTCTTCAGTTGATTGCTTCTGCTGGAGAATACTAAATCGATGCCGAATTTCCTCAGTCGATGGCGTAGCTGGTGGGTGATGTGTCGATCATAGGGGACCGATACCCTCTTCAGCGGTTCATCGATCGGTGTTAGTGTTGTCAGTTCGTTTTTCCGTAGGTTCCTCTGCTTCTTGTTGATAATTGCTTGTATTGTTCTTTCCTTGTATCCATTGATCCTCGCTGTTTCCAAGATGTGCTGTAGCTCCTTCGTTTTTCCTTCTTCGCTCAGGGGAATCGTCTGCATCCTGTGGATCATGTGATGAAAAGCTGCCATTTTGTGCTGATACGAATGATTTGATGTGTATGGGATGACTCTCATGGTGTTGGTGGGCTTCCTGTAGATTTCGAAGTCTAATGTTGCATTTGTAGGAGCTACAACACATCTTGGAAACAGCGAGGATCAATGGATACAAGGAAAGAACAATACAAGCAATCATCAACAAGAAGCAGAGGAACCTACGGAAAAACGAACTGACAACACTAATAACACTGATCGATGAACCGCTGAAGAGGGTATCGGTCCCTCATGATCGACATTATCACCCACCAGCTACGCCATCGACTGAGGAAATTCGGCATCGATTTAGTATTCTCCAGCAGAAGCAATCAACTGAAGACACTGTTGGGCTCCACAAAGGATAGAGTAGAAATGTTAAATAAGGCCGGGGTTTATCAAATTAATTGTTCACAGTGTGATAAAGTATATGTAGGTCAAACAAAAAGATCGTTAGATGTAAGGTTCAAAGAACATATTGCAGAAGTAAGTAAGGCTAAGAGGGAAACTGATAAGGGATTAAATTATGAGTTTAGGTCTAAGGTAGCTGAACATGTATATCAGGAAAATCATTCAATTACGACATCAAACATTAAAATTTTAAGAAATGTCTCTTCTCCGTGGAAACTTGATGTTGTTGAGAGCTTGGAAATCTACCGACAGGTACAAACGCGGTTGTTGAATAAAGATCAAGGAAATGGTAGCTCCTGGCTCTTCAAGTTTATACCTAAGCATTAAGCGCATCAAGCGAGTAGAAATAAGCACCGTAGTAAGATAAGTACCTAGATAAATTATTATACCTACGCATAGTATAAATAGTGTAAGCTGCGATCTTTTTCTTCAAGTCGAGTCAAGTACGAGACACTGAAGACGGCCTTACTGTTGAGGTCGAAATACGTATCTGTCAGGATACAATTAAGTGGTGGAATTCAATGGGATTGTTTAAACTCGTCTTATGACAGATGTAATTAGATTCAAATTTCCGTTATTACAGGTTCTATAAAAATCCTTGTACAGTCAAACCTCCATGAGTCGATGTTCTATGACTCGATATCGACTCATGGAAGCAAAAAATGCCATATAAAAAAATATTTTCTAGGTTACTGTGATGGTCCCTTCAAAGAGCTTTCCATCGATTTTGTATTCCTCACCTCGATATTTCCATGAGTCGATGGTCCCTTCAATATCGACTCATGGAGGTTTGACTGTACACATGTTTAATAAAAGGATGTGAGGAAATTTGCATTATCAGTTTAGTCACAAGATGAATCATAGCACAAATGTATCATGCGTCTCCATATGCTTTTATGCTTATATGCTGCTGAATAGTTATCAAAATCCCTACCTATCGTTTTCCCCGGGAGGCCCATTTTTGCCTGAAAAACAGTTCTGCAGCGGAGAAGGCTAGTTCAGTGGGGTTTCAGCAGATTTGAGGAGGAGGAGCAGATTTGAAACTTTCACACTCAGTCAAGCATCTTGGAGTTAGACTTGACAGTAAGCTGAATTGGAACTTACATCTTGAGGAAGCATTGAGTAAGACTACAAATGCTTTATGGATAAGTAAGGCGACATTCGGTAAAAATTGGGGACTGAAGCCAAAAATGATTCAATGGATTTATACGGCGAATGTAAAACCTAGAATTTCATATGCCGCATTAATATGGTGGCCAAAAACAAAAGAAAAGGTGGTTCAGAAAAAGTTGGAAAAACTTCAAAGATTGGCTACTCTTTCAATAACTGGTGCAATGGGAAGCACGCCCAATAAAGCGCTAGACGCTTTGCTACACGTGCTACCATTGGATCAATTTATTCAGTTAGAAGCAGAGAAGAGTGCTTTGAAGATCAAAAGAGATTCAAACCTCTTCGAAGGTGACCAAAAAGGACATCTTAGTATTCTAAACAAAATAAATATCAACTCACTTATCACAAACAATGATGACTGGATGAGGAGAAGATATAACTTTTGTCGTTGTTTGATGTAATTAATCTTGAGCGAAATACATGGGCAAACGGTGGACCAAATCTTCGCTCAGGATCAGTTGTATTTTACACCGATAGTTCAAAGCTGAACAATCAAGTTGTGGCAGGCATTCAAATATTTGCATAATGTCTGACAGTCAAGCAGCATTGAATGCTTTGAAATCAGCAATATGTAGATCTAAACTCGTTTGGGAGTGTGTTCAGCCACTCCAAACCTTGGGTAGTCGTAACAAAGTGAACCTGTATTGGGTTCCTGGTCATTGTGGCATTGAAGGCAATGAACAAGCTGATATGCTGGCCAGACTTGGTTCATCTCGACAATTCATAGGTCCCGAACCATTTTGTGGTGTATCTGCGTGTTCTCTTCGAATGGAACTCAAATCTTGGGAACATTCTAAAACAGAGGACATTTGGAAAAACACATTGATTGCGAGGCAGTCTAAACGTTTCATCACACCAAACGTATCTATCACTAGAAAATTTTTAGATCTTTCAAAAAAAGATCCTAACACATACACAGGCCTTATAACAGGCCATTGCCCGAGCCGATATCACTTGAAGCTGTTAGGAAAACTTCAAGATGATGTATGTCGTTTCTGCGGCATACATGTAGAAGATTCGGAACATCTGTTATGCCATTGTCCGGAAATTTTTAGAAAGAGCGACTCATAATACCGCATTGGGATAACGCTGGTAGTCAAGGCAATGCAATTGCTCTAAATAGTAATGTTGCGTCAACTTGACAAAGCTAGATCAAATGGGGCATATATCAGAATAGATCTAACAAATGGTCGCAGTGATTAAAATACCCAACAAGGAAAAAAAACAAAAATAAATGATTGGAATTTTGTTATCATTTAGTCTAAGTTACTGCAACTAGCGCTATAACTCCGTTATTAGTTGAATTATAACAACGTACCATTAGGCAGATTTGTAGAAAAAGCTTCACACTAGAAGTCCATAATACAACACATTTTCAAATTCAGCTTTTGGAATGAGTTATTGACAAACTACTAAATGATCGATAACATCCTTGAAGGTTGTTTTACAAATTTTTCATTAAGATGGCATTGTAATAGTTCTTTTCAAGTATATCGCGATTTAGAACTCTTTGTGGTATAAAATGTATTTTTTAGATACACTTGATTGTCATACAAACGTATTTGAACGCTATGAATGTAAGAACATTTCAACAACCATTTTTGATTGTTTTTGTTTGTATCTGACTGTGGTAGATCTCTAAATAAGCTGAAACCACTGAACTACCCGCATCACGCCATCGATGTGTGTTGTACATTTGAGTCGTCTTCACACTGAGAAGTTCACAGGTTGTCTCGTCACCACCGGCAGCGTGCTGTTGACATGCTCTCCGTCACTGGCAGTGCACTGCTCGCGTCGTTCCTACTCAAAAGCGCTCAAAGTCATGCCTATAGCTAAATATCTATTTGAACGAACTGCTAACGAAGGGGTAAACGCCTGAGAGCATCACCCACCGACTGCGGTGGTGACTATTTTCTGTTATTGTTGTTGATCTATCTCTCACCGACCGGCTGACTCACATCGGCCAAAAGCTGAGCACCACATCAGCGCGCCAGTGCCGTGACTCGACCGGCGGGTACGCGGCCAATATATATAGAGGGGAGTATCGATCGCACCCGGTTTAGTAGAGAGAACGAGATTCGTGAGAGTGGAACATCTCTGCGTGGTTCCAGCAGCAGATAAAATTCGGACGTGCGACGGAAGGAAGTGACGACCGGACAGGCAAAATACCTACTTTTTTCTCCATTTGCCAAAAATTAAGTCTTCCTGGGTGGAGAACAATCACAGGAATCGTGGAACGGAAGTGAAACTTTCAATTTGCAGTGATAGGAAGTGAAAGCCAGCCTGTCAAAAGTGGAAGAATCGATAAAGACAGTGAAACGGAAGTAAAAGGTGACAATTTTGGAGTGTGTCGAAAAGTAAAACATCAGTGACAGCAAGGGCTATCGATTCGAGCCGAACATTCCAGTATTTAGTTGCCAAACAGTGTCGATAAGATGAAAACCTTAGCAACGTACTCCCTGCTGATTGGGGCATTGCTTGCGGCTGCCTACGCGTATCCAGGTAGGTGCTAAAAATAATGACTCCGGGTTGCGGGTGGGCGCAGAGGGTGTCTGTCCCAATGTTATTTGACTGCCAGTTGTTTCATCGCAGCGCTATTCGCGCAAGCAAAACAATAACATCTGTTGATTCAGAGTGCCGCAAATTCGTCGCATTCATTCACTTGACTGCTGATTGCGTGGGGTGGTGGTCGGATTGTGTTTCGGAATAGAGCAGAATGTAAATCGTCCTAAGCGAACACTTGGAGCGGAATGGAATGAAGCTCGGTCGAGATTGTTCGCTGTTTCTAAAAAGCTTTGGCATGATGATTTTGATGCTTTGAGTTGCGCTGGCAGCATTGCATGTACAAATACACTGGATTTTGTTTTTACGCGATTTACATTTTCTCAATTTTCCACTAATCCTAAATGTTTAACGTATATTAATTATCATGTGATTTTTCTTTGATTTATTCTGGATTTTTTGAAACATGTTGCGAAGAGTTTGGTTGCAAATTGAAGTCACACGATCAAAAATACGAGCGAAAAAAAATCGTGTAAAAACAAAATCCTGTGTAATAACTTAATAACAACGTAGAGAACAGTACGAAGTACGTTTTGTGCCTTCACATTATTTTGAAATAGCAAATTTATAATTCACTCAATGCATTATTCAAATTTAATATGACTAATATGGTTCATTTGTGTTTTGCTTTTGGTATAAACATTCAATTTAAAATAAAGAGCGTTTAAACTATCTTAATCTGAATCTTAAACTGATTTGTGATAAAAAGGAAAAACAAAGTCAGCTAGGATTCCAATAAAAGTAGGTATATTTTAAATCAGATTGGATCTTGCTTGATTTCAGTAGTCCTTCTCGAACTATATATGATAGAACTTATAAGGGTCCGAGGGAATCCTAGAACGTTGTTTAAAATTGATTGAGTCTTAGAAGTATTGGTGTCTATGAACTCGGATAAGAGTGTTTGTAATCCAAAACGGCAATTGTCATTTCCCGTCAAAAATTGTATCTCGTTTTATTCTCTCAGTCGATTCTTTGGCTTAAGATAAACTTTCCCAAAGAACCCATAATATTTGAAGCCTCTAATTATTTCGTTTTTCGAGTTTTTTATCCAATGAAATAATTTCTTGAATCTATCCATCTTTTTTGAATTTTCAACGTATTTAATTTTCAAAATTCAGGGTTATTTTTCTATTTTCCGTTGGATAAATATTTTATAGTGGGTGTACCAATTGCCGCTATACATAGGAAAAACTGTTTTTTTTAAATAAGTAAAGGGCTTGTGGATGAACTTTATATATCAAGGGAAAGGTTTTACTTCCTGCTCCTTAGAGCAGCTGTGAAAACTAAAATAAAATTTGTTATTATCCTGAAAATTAATTAACCCATAATAGGAATGCTTCCACCAGTTGTGGCACTATTCTTAATTTTAATCATCATCTTAAATTTAATCATTTAATCATTGGCATGATACTTCATGTGAGAAGTGGGACGTCACTATCTGTGGACAAGGCATCGCTATCAGGGATATAATAGATTTAACTTCTGGTCAAACAAAAATTCATTTGAATTTAATTTGCTTGTCTAGTGAACTAAGTGCAGTGAGTCCCTATTGATGATTTATCTCTTGCACCCGAAACATAGGGCCCTCCTTAGCCGTGCGGTAAGACGCGCGGCTACAAAGCAAGACCATGCTGAGGGTGGCTGGGTTCGATTCCTGGTGCCGTCTAGGCAATTTTCGGATTGGAAATTGTCTCGACTTTCCTGGGCATAAAAGCATCATCGTGTTAGCCTCATAATATACGAATGCAAAAATGGTAACTTGGCTAAGAAACCTCGCAGTTAATAACTGTGGAAGTGCTTAATGAATACTAAGCTGCGAGGCGGCTCTGTCCCAGTGTGGGGATGTAATGCCAATAAGAAGAAGACGAAGATCCCGAAACATATATGTTTTTGAATTGCTTCCAAGTATTTTTTTTGAGTGGAGTAACTAAATCTTACTAACTTATCTGGATGCCATATGGATGGAACACAATGTATTGAAGTAACATTCGTGTTATTTTAGGGGAGGTTGGGGCTCTGCATGCCACAACATGAAATGCATAAGAAATAATTTTATTCGTTTTTTATTATTAATGATATTTTTGGACATTTAAAGAAAATAATTTAAAGATTACGCACGAATAGCATGTAAAACTGTGGTTGAAATGTTCAAGAATATTTTTAAAACACATCAAAAAAACTAAAACTGATTTTTTCTTCAAATTGCTCTAACGAGAAAATATGAGATACATATTATGATTGAAATCGGAGTCTTTCAGGGAGACTTCGCTCATAGGAGTACGCAGTATAAAAGCTTGACGAAAACTATAATCATTTTCTCGTCTGTAAATGCATTTATTATAAACAGCAAAGTGTATTTTTTGGATTTCATGCTCTTTGCATTCATAGCAGTGAAGTATGACAACTGGCGGCGTCAGTTATTGTTATTTGATAGAACACCAGTTGGCAAAAGAAAGCTGTCTTTGAGAACTACAGCGTGCTTGCGACGAGTGGTGCCCACCTCTGGATCCGTCATTGAGTATGATCTTTCTCATGTAAGTCTTCATTGTTTGATTATTATTACTTACTGAATGTTTGGCCTCCCTCGATTCGTTGTCGATGAAGGCGTATTTCCGGATCATCTACGTCAGACTGCGGAGTACCATTGGAACGATTTGGAAAATATGTTGTTTGTCGGGGCTTCATGAACGTTGCAACTGGTGTTTATTGCAGCTTCCGTTCGCAAGGAATATCTAGAGAATTTCTCGGAGTGGAGTAGTCAGTGTAGACAAGTACATCCGTTAACTTAGCATTTGTTTTGTCACTCACGGCACTCACGGACACTCACGGCACAATGTTGCTTCGTGTATTTATGCCCACTTTGACTTGTAACTAAGTTCGACAAATCGTTTACATCTTACGTTTCCAGCGAAATCCGGCAAGTCTTTCTAGATACCGCTTGTCGCTCGGCTAGCTGTCTTCGTTTGAGAATACTTCCGTTGCGTAGTTTGAGACCGTTGGATCTACTCGCGAGGGTTGTGGATAGCACTGTATTCTACCGCCAAATTTTCTTCCACGACTTTCGGAATTTTAATTCGGTACTAAACAAAAAGCAATCAAGCTGTCTTCCATTTGATCTAATATAAATATCATTTAGCTGAAAGCGACATATAATCAATTTGGTTATTTGGCAGAAAAGCCGTTTACCCTAGCATGTCGTTTTTCGAGTTGGTCAAGTGGCCGAAAACGCCATTTGGCGGACATCATCAGTTGGAAGAAAGGAGTTGTTTGACCGAAAATGCTATTTGCTGAACGCGTATTATGGACAAAAAATGTCGACCCATTCCGTCAAATGATCCTTTCTGCAAAACGACTATCTCAGTCAAATTGCATATTCGACACAACGACTTTTTCGGCCAAAGGACCAGTTCGGTCAATTTACGGCCAAATGAGATAAAAATGGCCAACCGAACGACCATTTCGACAAAATGGGACTCTAGGCTAAATTATCTATATGGCTAAACGACTTTTTTGGCTAAATTATCAGGTGTCCATTTTGGCCAGTTGGGTTTTGGCTAAATGATTATCGGCAGAAGACTTTTGGTTGCGTTGCGTTGTAACGGAATATTCCGTAGATTGCATACTGATAGCTGTTTGGGATTTAATAGTAACCCGATTGGGCCAACATGATAAAGCATGAAATTTATCATTGCTGGCTACGCCCATCTTCTCCTTTACTAGGGAAGGGAAAGAAATGATGATACGACGTCTACTTAACAAGAGGCTAGCGACTCACCGACGCCCTCATAGATTTCAAAGAGTTGGATGGTTGGTAGGGAATAAAGTTTAGAAATGTCATCAAAAGAAAATAATATCATAATCTTAAACAAAGGAATGGAGTAACCTAAAAAATTTATGTCACTTCTTTGTTGATTACCTTGGGATGGGGCGAAGCTATTAACCCGTATCGGCCTGAGTGAAGGTAAAAAATTCAAATTGTTGCCATTTCGTCATTTGATGTCGTATTTACCTGGATTTATCACTGTTCTGCTCGTACGGATCCCAGAATTCAGAATACATGTTGAAAGTATGAGTCGAAGAAGTCGACTCACTGAAGAAGTTTCCAAGTAGGAAACGAAGTACGTATCTGTTTGTTGATACATAAAAAGTGAATAGTGGAAGTAAATGGAAGAATAATAGTCTTTTAACCTTGTAGCATTTCCCCTAAGACGCTCTAAAATAATTAATCAACAAAATGACGTTTATTTCGTCCTTATTTATACCATTCCGGTAAACTTGTATGAAGGAATTAAATCAGAATTGAAAATCATGGTTACAACTGTTCCAGAAATAGACAACAAGAGGTTTCTTTGAAATGACCCTTTGGGAACTAGCCCAAAAATTACCAGTTCAATATTTTCGCTCTATATTAGCAATATCAGGCCTGGTAACGAGTTACTTTTTAGAGACTTGGTCACTTTTTTCGGGTCAGTCACTAAAAAGTCTCTTTTTTCGACCTCAAGTCACTAAAGTCACTTTTTCTCGGAAAAAAGTCACTATTCTCAACTATTTTAAAACTATCGACTTGGTTTCATCAAGAAGGTCGTGGAATGGAAAAAAAATGTTGAAAAATTTGAAACTTTATCCGTCGGAAGCTGCTTTATTCATGAAATGACGGATTTAGAATAAATGACCACTTAGTATTTTTTGACCCGAAAGCTGTTCGCAACTTCTTAGCGACTTCAAATCCACACTGAATCTCGGTGTGATTATTAGATTTTTAACAGCGATTGATTGGAGGGGTTTTGTGTCACAGTGATGCAATTGGGTATATAGTGAAGCAAGCAGGATTGACACAGGGGATTGAGATTCTAAATATATTCACAAAGCTAATAGCATACCCTGCTAATTTTAAATCCTCTTTCAAAAACTAATAAACTCTACACCTTATCAATTTAACTGTTGAGTATTCCGATTTATCGTTTTAATAAAGTTCTGATATTTTCATCTCATTCCCACACAATTTTAGATGCATTTCCTGTTGTGTCGGGGAAATCATTAGTGAGCGATGGCTTGTTCCAATTTTATAACATAAATGTATTACTCACAAAAACATATACATATTTTAATATATTTTGAAACATTAGTTTTTTTATAACTGAATGGAAAAATTTGAATCACTGCTTGATACTGCAAAGGACTTTGGAGGTGGAACATTTTTTACGTAAGGGATCCCTCATAGAAAGATTTATTTCATATTTTTACCGTAAGAAGCCGAATGAATGGTCTCTCGACATCTACTCCGATAAAAACTTTGAAGTTCGAACCCATATTAAACATTATTGCACCTCATTTTGTACTTGTGTTTTCCAGTGGTTAAAGGGGCGAAAATACAAAAATAAATATTAAAAAGAATAAAATAAAACAAATTCATCAGATTTCATTTGTTTTTAAGACGAACTATTCTATTTAATTCCATCATTTTGTAAACACTGATCAGTGTCTCATTACTGTTAAGGTCGCAATACGTATACTTGTAAAGAATGCAAAGTAATGGAATTAAATAATTCATTACAAATGGAGACATTCCACTAAATAAGCACACAGTTTTCTTCTCATCGGATCTGTTGAATAATGTTTTGGCAATTCAAAACTTTTGCTGAATTTATTACGCCTTAAATTGATATTTTCGGCCAAAAGATAGTAGAGGGAGACATAATTAAAAATTATTTGAAAATTATTAGTATTGGCCTTATTAACTTCATATAAAAGTCAATTTTTGTCACTGCAAATGAAATTCAAAGTCACTATTTGGCCACTTTTTCTGCAACTGAAAGTCACTATTTGGTCCCTTTTTTCGCCAGTGTTGGTCACTAAAGTCACTATTTTGAGCGGCATTGACCGCTACCAGCCCTGCAATATGAGCATCACATTTCAGCATTTTGGATTATGATATCCGGATATGATTCTGAGAACCTATGCCACCCTGGGGTCAGTTCCGAGGCCCTTGAGGAAGCCTCTGAAATCAATAGGCCATTTTTAAAATGTCATAAAATATGGCAATATGAATTTCAAACTTCATCATTTTGCAAGACAAGTGAAGTAATGAGATCTGGATATGATTCTGCGGACATTGGCCGTCCTGAGGTCAGTTCAGAGGCTCTAAGAGGCGCTTTAGGAAGCATCAAAATCGGCCATATTCAAAATATCACACTGAGGTCAGTTTGATACTCATTTCTGACTCTCTTAGTGTGGCCAATATCCCCAGAAACATATTTGGATGTCACAATTTCACTTGTCTTGCAAAACGCTGATGTTTGATACCCACCCATACTGCTAAAGTTTGTAGTATTTTGTAAATGCTTAACTTTGATGCCTCCGGAAGCTCCCCCAAGGGTCACGGAACTGCTTTCATGTTAGTCAATGTCCCAGAATTTCCAGATGACATTGTCTCGCAAAATGCTGAAGTTTTATAACCATAATGCCATAGACTGCGGTATTTTAAAAATGGCTTGATGCTTCAGTCTACCCCAAGTGGCTTGCTACTTACCTGAGGGTGGGCAATATCTCCAGAAGCATGTCCTTATGTCACTTATCTACTTGCCTTGCAACATGCTGAAGTTCGATCATTTTGCCATAGTTTGTGACATTTTGGAAATGGCCGAATTGAACGTTTGGCTGAAACAGTTATTAGTTCGAAAATGGTTTGGCCGGAAACGTTATTTGGCTGACAGCGACATGCGGTCGAATCCAGCTTTCCACGCTCACCATAATGGCGGATGCTATAAAAGTTTTGACAAGAACTGTTTCCCGACACTGAACTGAAATTCCAATCTAAGCAAACGCTGATTGTTCTCGTTACCAATGACACCTATAGCATTGTTTATTATTTTATCAACAACCAAATTCACGCAAGACTTCTAAATTTCTTATTAATAATCGTGCGAACATTTTCTAATGTTTTTCTTATTTCAGATATGATAAAATGATCCCGGAGTAAACAGTCATGAATGAAGAGTTTTGTAATTTAACGGTTCCACTAATTTCCATAAAACATGACTAAGGGTAGCGGAATCCCTCGCTAGAAGGTTCGTGAAGAAGTCTTATCGGTCTTCCCGAAACCAATGAGATACTGAAGCTTTCCACCAATATCAATTTGGAATAGCATTTATTTTAAATTTTCGTATTCCCGAACATTTTGCCATAGATTTACAATTGTTGGAATATAATCCTATGTTTAAAAAAAGCGTAGACGCCGGTTTCACGTAAAACCGTGTGGATCTGGATGTTACCTCCCATAGCCTAGGACCGTAGAACTCGTGTTTGAAATATATGTATCAAGATATGATGTAAGACATTTGTAAAACGCTAATATCTATTCTCATTTAAAAAAGGAATGGTATATTTATTGCTAAAAACTTATAGTGCCAGCACAACACGCATCGCATCATCCGCCACGCATCCGCAATAATATGATCCCGGAGAGTTGAGCTGCGTAGGATCGTATCACCTTACTAAATTGTCAGAAGTTCTATTCAAATGTAAAAAAAACTTTTCAATTCAATACTTTTTTCTTTTGCATTTTTTTGTCATACAGCACAAGTAAAGTAACATGAAAGTCATCAATTCAGGACAACTCTGACTTAAATTCTTGATACCGACAATTTAAACTGAAACATTCAATGTTTTACTCCTCATTCGAATAGTATCACAATACTATATTCGTTTCTTTACCCCAAATAACTTCTACTTTGCAAGTGCATGCAACGGCACAGCTAGATTATCGATTGTTTAAAAATGCTGGTTTCAAAAACCCTAAATCGCTTTTACCAGACTTCATGAAGCTCTGCTTTATACGTATTATATGCCCAACTCATTTTGTGTGACATAACGGACACAGTTACTGAACAAAATATGTATACTGCTGTTGGTCACATGCTTCTCAAACTTCAAGGCCATGTCAATTCTAACATTAAGTCAATTCAATTCAGTGTCAATTCTAACAGCTAAATTAAAACCAATAGAATCTGGAATTGTATGTATATTTCCTCGTATTTTTCATTATCCAATAATACCTGCAAAAGAAGGAGAGTTAGGAAGCATAGTAAATAAAAAAATATAAGATTTGGAGCCTTGCGCAAATGCTTTTGTTGATGGAAAAATAAACAAATAATTGTGTATCGTTGGTAACGGGAAAAATCGGCAAAATCAGGGTTTCCTGAGACGAAAATTTCAGTTCAGTGTCGGGAAGCAGTTCTTGTCAAACTTATTATAGCATCCGCCATTATGGTGAGCGTGGAAAGCTGGATAAGTCGAATTATATGACCTAAAGTATCAACCAGTTAGGTTAAATGACCCTTTTCTTCCAAACCTTTTTCGGAAATATGACCAGTTCTGCCAAACGATACATTCTACCAAATAACATTTCGGCTAAAATTTGAACAAAATAATGGCCCTTTCTGGTCCTGCCAAATGACCCATTTCGACCAAAAGACCTATTCGGCCAGACATTTTTTTTGTGCGAATGCCGAGGACACAATAGTATTAGTTAACGGCTTGAATTTGTTTTACAATTGCCCCAATTATTCATGCAATGCAGTAAATTTACAAAATATTTGCCATTATTTTGAAAAGATAAATATAGTAACAATTCAATGTAGAAAATCGTAATGAGTACATTGAACACTGAGAGGGAACTTTCGGGTTTCAGGACAAACATCTTGAAAATTACACTCGATCATTCGTAATCACTCGTAATTCGCTTAATAGTTTGTTCGACGTATTCGACCAAACAACTTTCGGCCTTGAGACGTTCCCGTTCCTGTTCAACAATATGATTTCAATGAAAAATCCTTGGGAGCTCTTTAGAGTTCCCACAAGATGTTATTCAAAATTTCCACTGATATTTGTTTTTATATTTTCATGGGATTTTCTTCGAAATTTTACAGAAAATTTTTCCGGAATGTGAACTGAAATTTGAAAAAAATTATCCACCGGTGGTGATGATGCCTTTCTCGATTCAATATGTTGAATTCGAATTAATGTTGTAAATGCAGTGCTTATTGTCTACATTTTGGCGGTAAAAAGATTTGGTGCAATTTTAGTACGTTGCTTAAAAATTACTTACCGTGGGTTGCGCCACGGCTAAAATGATTAATGATTCAATGTGCATTTGTGTTTTTGTTGATTAAAAAATAAAAATATAATCCAAACTGCTCGATTTATTAAAAAACAAAAACAATAGTGTCCAACTAGGAAATTTGCTTCGTCGAATGAAACCAGTTGCACTCGAATCTGTCAAGCCCTTCTATATGAAACGCGTTTAACAATAAAAATATTTATGGGCTACACACATACACACTTTTGGAGTGAAATTATAGCCTTCTGGTACAACTTTGTTGTACGAGAAAGGCAATATCTTCATGGAAATTTATTGGGAGTTTTTTTTTAATTTCCGAAATTTCTAAGGAAATTCTTCAGAACTTCTTAGATTATTTCGGAACTTTATTAGATTCTGCGAAAAAAAAATTCGAATTTCCAATAGAAAATTGTATGGCATTGTTAAGGTATTTCTACGAAAAATTATGTAAAATTTCAAGGATTTCTTTTGGCAATATTAATAGAAATATTCCACCGACCTTTTATTTCAATCGGCATGGGAAATAAAAGACCAGAGTCATAACATATTCGTAGGAATGTCGTCGGTGGCGTAATGCCAAAAACTGTCGGCGGCGGCTGCATAACGCGATGGCGCACTCTCCTATGCCAGGCATCATTCAGTTAGTCGCAAAAGAATTTTGTAAGTTGTTGGGTGACATACGAATCAGTAGCTGTTAGCTTTGTTGCAAAAAAAATGCAATGCTTTCTTCAACATACAGATCCAAGAAACTCGGATATTAACCAGCCAGACTGAAAACCTTTATGTTTAGTGAAGAATAAACAACATTATACAGCATTTTCTTGAATGGAAAACAATTGCACCACCCGCCATTCTAGAACCCGCGATCTTCATGATAGATTCTTGAATGAGGTAGTGAGCGATAGTTTTGAAAATAATAAATTATGCTTGATTGCAAATCCATCCTTCATCCTTTATCAATATTTCTATCATTAACTAATCAAAGTATGATAAAAAAATGTACTTAAACAAGGTGTTTGAGTAGCTACTCGTTAGAGATTGCTATTTTATTCTAAACAACAACGCAATAAGTTTGGTTTTGCGGCCCAAAATGATAGTCATTTTGCTTACCAGCTAGGCCAGGTCTCATCCTTGAATCGAGTTAATTGTGTGAACATTCTCAATCAAGTCAAATCGTTTCTTTCCTATCGGATTTCCTGACGACCGCCCATTTTTGCTCCGATCGTTAATCCGTGACTTCTCAATTTGATTTCCATCGAATGATGATCCATTCCGCATTAGCTCCACCGGTCGTTGTCGTTTTTCCCTCTGGCGCCGTATGCAACGCCAACGATGCGAAATATGTGTGGGGTACAATAACTTATTGATATTCCACCAAAAAGTACGCCTGAAGTGGAGAGGCATCACCGGTATGCTTGGGGTGCCGAATCGTTTTCACCTTCATTAGATTTTGATTCGCTTATAACGCGAAAATTGTCGGTCATGATCCGCGCTTCGGTCAGTCGTGGACCCTCGTCGGGAGGTCATTGTCTCGTTCGGAAGTCGTTTCAGATATGCTTTGCAAACGTGTAACGAACCAGTCCGTAAACGAGGTGAAGATTATGGGAATGGGAATCGTTGATGTGATCGTTAGCGAAAAATTACCATTTGAGGATAATGGTAGAAAATTGGAAAATTATTGGCCGCTCGCTGCTCGTCCGACATGAACAATCGCGATAAAGTGGCTGTCGGTGGGCCACGTGATTCCTCGGGAATCGAATTATAATTTTTAGTACGCCAATTGAATTCCATGGAACTAGACGGTATTCAATTATCCGATCGTTTGCTCGTGATCCACTCATCGGAATCACGTCTGTAAATCCAGCTGGGTATGTGCTGAGGAATCTTATGGCTTATAACAATGCGCATTTTCAGTTCGACATAAGTAACATATAAAAGACATAGAGAGAAGCCCCAATAGCACGCAATCGAATGCGTCATAACAGAATGCACCGGCAAGCGGAATGAATGGCTTCCCACCGGCAATTTATGAACATGGAAGTCATCCATGAGCGATCATTTCCCAGTCGAGATGAGCGTCGGTTTTGTCTTTCTTCCTGCCTGGTACTGCCAGTGACTGCGCAGTCAACTCGACTGAGATCATGTATCATTTTTGTTCTGATGAGGGCTCTGATTAATTATAATATATGCAACTATTTGATATTAAAGCGCTTCCTTATGAGGGCTTGGCGGGGTGCTTAAATCTTCGTGGTTGAGTTTTTGCGATGCTTTTATAACTTCTTGGAAGTATGGTGAATGATACAGTTGCCTAGCCCATGATGTTCATAGGATCATGTAAATTAAAGATAATCAAACTATCAACTAAGCAAGGTTTTCAACATATTGAAAAGACTAACAGTATGGCATTCATGTTATGTCATAAACCATTTCGCAATCAATCTCTATATGAAAGATCCATCTTGCTACTATACAGCATCTACAAAAATAACTTACGTTATAGTTAGTTTGGTGATTGCGGAGAATATTCCCCACATCAGCATTCCGGGAACAACGCCCACCAGCTATTTTACCAAGAAAAGCCAAAATGATACAAATGACGTTCTTCTCCCAGTGAAATTCACGTCATATTGACGAAAACATTTCAAGTATTTCCAAGAATAGCAATAACGAAAAGTGATCGATAGGAATCTTGCGATGATGATGCTGAAGTTGAACATTCCTCAAGTCGAACACCGTATCCGAGAATGGTGATTTGCAATTCCACGTGACGCTCCAATTGAGATTTTCCTCACGAATTGGACAAGCTTATCGATCGATCACATCTTGTATGTGCAGTGGAAGAGAAACCACTGACCCGCTTCGGAGCACTCAGCCAGACGGTTAAATGCGTTGACAACTCTTCTGCCAAGGGCAATGATGTATACTTTCTTATTTATTCGCTCTCGCTTTCGTTGGCCTACCCGATAGGTTATAAGGATGATTATAATTGACTGTTTAAAAGGTTATTTCTAGCAAATGATGCCAAGATGAAAACAAACAGAAATGTGGACTAATAAATAAATGTAAAGAACAAGCTCATTTTCTTAAACCAAATACGGATACTTGTTTCATGTAGGTATATAGTTGAATTGATTCTTTTACGATTCAATAAGTCCCCATGTTATAATATTGCTTTAAAGGTAGATACAATCAGATTGCATTTCCAACACCTCAAATTAAATATCGAGTATTATAGTTTGA
>NW_026943039.1:0-44127 GCF_024139115.2 Armigeres subalbatus
TCCTCCAGCACTTCAATTTATTTACACTACTATTATTACCTTTATTATCATCAACATTGATTACTATTGTTTCAATGATCGGTTATTTTTAAATCGCAATCAATAACAGTATTAACTGAATCAAAATTAGAATAAACATGATCAATTAAAGTTCTACTGTGCTGGAAATACGCGTATAATCAAAAACTTTCTGTTTTAAGTTGAAAAATCTGCCAAATGTTTCAAAATGCTTCGAATTATGAACGTCACACCAATTGATATTGAAATCGCCAGCGAGTACATTTAATTTGCTATGATCTAGAAACCTCTCCAACCAGTTTTCAAAAATTTCAACAAATCGCTGGTCATTAGAACTGGGAGAGTGATACAAAACACCATAGTTACCCATCTTCATGCCACGTACAACTGTAATGCCTAAGAACCAGTTTCCATCACAAACTTCGTTTAATTGAAGCTTGAACTGAACCGATTCTTTGACATAAATAGCAACACCGCCAGTGTGTCTCGAATGTGATAAACAAGCAGCCACACTGTAACCCGGAATACTATATTGATCAAAAGCATCAATGTCGATAATATGTGTTTCAGATAGAAAGACTAAAACGGACGTGTATCCTCCACAATCTTACGTAAAGCAACGTAGTTTGTGGATAACCCAGCAATATTGAAATACACAATATTTAACTTATTCACATTACTACTGGAACTTGGTTGCTATTCATTGAAACGTAAGCTGCTCTTTTTCCGATCAAATAATCTTTTGTAACTTTACATTCGGTGCTAAATGCCCCGTGGTTAACGTCCAGATTAATTTTACGTTCCTTATTCATTTTAAACAATTGACACATTTCAATACAGTTGACGTGCAATCCGAGGTCTTGTGACGTTCACTGCACTTTGAGCACGCAATGTCATTCTTACACTCCGTACTCATGTGCCCAAATTCTCCACACTGGAAACACCTCAAAACGCTAATCTCTGGAACTACAAGGCACCGATCGAACCTTATGTTTACCTTTAGTTTACCTCTCTAGTCTAGGAGGGGATGTCAACGTCAACTGCATCCGAAGAACGCGCAAAGGCGAGATGATTCTCGTCTTGAAGCGGGATGCTACTCGGAAGAGTTCCGAGTATAAAAAGTTGACGTAAGAGGTCCTGGGTGACAGGGTCCAGGTTAGAGCCCTGTGCCCAGTCCTGAACATCCAGTGCAAGGGCATGGATGAAATAACCGAAGCCGGAGACCTGGTAGACGCACTGGAAGGATCAGTGTAATGTCGAGATCCAGGAATCCGCGATTCGGTTACGCAAAGGCTTTGCGGGAATGCAGGTTGCCTCATTCCAAGTACCTATGGCTGAGGCCAAGAAGGTGCTGGATAAGGTAAACTGAAGGTGGGTTGGTCGGTGTGCTCGCTGAGCACAAGCCAACCCAATCAGGCCTGCTACAGGTGCCTTGGCCACGGTCATAAGTCCTATGACTGTAAGGGACCTGACCGTAGTAAGCTGTGCCGTAGGTGCGGAGCCGAAAACCACCAGGCTCGCACCTGCGTTAGGTTGCACCGAGATGCCTGATCTGTCCTACGGGGGCAGACAACAGGCATCTCACTGGTGCGCAGGCCTGTCCGGCCTCTAGAAGGGTCCAGACATGCAAGTAACACAGCTAAACTTGAACCACTGCGAGGCGGCCCAGCTGCTGCTACAACAGTCGGTTATCGAGTGTAAAGCTGATGTTGCCTTGTTGTCTGACCCATACCGCATCCCTGCTGGAAACGGCAGCTGGATTGCGGACAAGTCCGGTATGGTGGGAATCTGGACTTGTGGGCGCTACCCCATCCAGAAGATAATATCTTCGCCTAACGATGAGGGTTTCGTCATAGCAAAGGTAAACGGTGTTTACTTTTGTAGCTGCTACTGTCCTCCTAGATGGAGTATAGAGCAGTACACTAGGGTAGTTGATACTCTTGCGGCGAAGCTATCTGGCCTTAAACCAGTAGTTGTAGCAGGTGACTTCAATGCGTGGGCAGTGGACTGGGGTTCCCGGTTTACTAACGCTAGAGGTCATATCCTGTTAGAGTCACTAGCGGTATTGAACGTAGTTCTGCTGAACGAAGGTCAAGTGCCAACGTTCAGAGGACCGAGCGGTGATTCATGTATCGATGTCACCTTCTGCAGCGCAGGATGGACTGAAGAACCGAGATGGATGGTCCACGAGGGTCATACTTCTAGCGACCATCAGGAAGTACGTTTTATGGTCGAGTATACCCGGAGAACTACGACGAGAAGAGGTGGTGCAACCGATCCCGGATGGCGCACGTCACAGTTCAATCAAGAGCTGTTGATGGAGGCGCTGCGCTGGGAGAGTAGGACTACAGGACTAAGCGGTAACGACCTGACGGAAGTACTTACACGTGCTTGCGACGTGGCGATGCCAAGGAAGACCCAGCCCCCAGGAAATCGACAACCAGTGTACTGGTGGTCTGACACGATTGCAGATCTTCGTAGAACCTGTCTTAAAGCTAAAAAGAAGGTTGCGACGTGCTAGAACAAACGCTGAGCGACCTGATAGACGAGGGGTATTCCGGACAGCGAGCAGAGCCCTGAACTACGAGATTAAATGTAGCAAGCGAGCCTGCTTCGAACAGCTGTGCAGGATGGCGAATGACACCCCGTGGGCGATGCATACAGGATAGTGATGTTCAGGACCAATAGCACACCTCCTGAAAGATCCCCAGAGCTGTTAGCCAGTATAGTAGAGGGACTGTTTCCGACACATGAACCATCGGACTGGCCCGCTACATCGTACGAGTCAGTCGACGTGGTACCGCTAGTGACTAACGAAGAGCTTATCGTAGCCGCAAGAAAACTTAAGCTCAATAAGGCGCCAGGCCCGGATGGTATTCCAAACCTGGCCCTTAAACACGCCATTCTTGCCAATCCAGATATGTTCAGGAGATGCCTCCAGAGATGCATGGACGAAGGAAACTTCCCAGATCGATGGAAACGGCAGAAATTGGTGCTATTACCGAAGCCTGGCAAACAGCCGGGGGATCATTCGGCATACAGACCAATTTGCCTACTCGACACAGCTGGAAAGCTGCTAGAGAGGGTCATTCTGAATAGATTGTCGGCTTATACAGAGTGTGCTGGTGGCTTATCTAGCAACCAGTATGGCTTCCGTAAGGGCCGTTCTACCATCGAAGCAATTCGAGCGGTAACGGATACGGCCAAGATAGCGAGAGGTTTAAACAGAAGAGGTATTAGGTACTGCGCGTTGATTACACTCGATGTAAAAAACGCGTTTAACAATGCTAGCTGGGCAGCAATTGCTGACTCCCTGCACCGATTGAGAGTTCCGGATTACCTGTGCAGGATACTGAAAAGCTATTTTCAGAATAGGGTGCTGTTATACGACACTGATGCCGGTCGAAAGTCGATCGTAGTGTCAGCGGGTGTTCCACAGGATCGATCCTCGGACCGGTTCTGTGGAATATTATGTACGATGGAGTATTACGCCCAAGTCTCCCGGCCGGAGTGAAGATAGAAGGCTTCGCGGATGACGTAATGCTAGAAGTAGCAGGTGACACTCTCGACGAAGTTAGATTGAAGGCTTCATACGCGATTGGCAGAGTGGAGGAATGGCTCAACTCGAGGCGGTTGTCCCTTGCACATCACAAGACGGAAGTCGTGGTAGTGCATAACCGTCATGGGTTGCAACAGGCTAGGATAAGAGTAGGGACCTGCACAGTTAACTCCGTGAGGTCTCTCAAGCATCTGGGCGTGATGATCGATGATAAGCTCAATTTTACGAGCCACGTCGATTATGCATGTCAGCGGGCTTCATTGGCGATAAAATCTTTATCACGAATGATGTCCAACAGATCGGCGGTGCATAGTCAAGTGCGTAGGCTGATAGCTGGCGTAGCATTGTCTATCATCCGTTATGGCGTGCCGGCATGGGCCGTAGCACTAAAAGCCGAGTACAATGTAAAGAAATTGATCAGAGTACACCGGCTGATGTGCTTACGTGTCGCGAGCGCATATCGCACCATATCATATGAGGCGGTGTGCGTTATAGCTGGAATGATGCCGATCGACACACTCCTAGAGGAGGATGTGGAGTGCTACAACGAAAGGGACTCGGTGCAAGTGCGACGTGTCAAGAGAGCAGCTTCGTTGCTCAAAATGGCAAAGAGCATGGGACACCGTGAAACAAAGGTCGTTGGACCCACAGACTGATTCCAGATGTGTCCAACTGGGTCGATAGGAAGCATGGTCAAGTCAACTTCCACCTAACACAGGTGTTGTCTGAACATGGCTGCTTTAAGAAATTCCTACACAGGTTTGGCTTCGCAGATTCTGCGGAGTGTCCTGAATGTGTAGGTGAGGTAGAATCGGCAGAGCATGTGATGTTCGCATGCCCGCGATTCGAGGTAGAACGCAATACCATGCTGCTTATTAGTGGTATGGATACAACCCCGGACAACCTCGTCGAGAGGATGTGCCGGGAAGAAGCTATATGGAATGCGGTGAACACAGCATCTCAACAGATCATGTCGAAACTGCAGCGGTGGTGGCGTCTTGAACAAAACCAACGAGTGCAGTAAGGGCACCTGTGATGCAGTGAATATTTGCTCACCCTGACAACCAACATGTCGCGGGTGGGCTGCGGGACCTCAGTATGTAGATATAGAGGTCATTGCGGTTCACGCGCGGTGGTTGTTGTCGGGGTGCTCGTCTCCAACGTGAGATTATGATACGGACCGTTAGGTTACTATCATAGCTTGCGATCGACGGGTGGTGAGGTAGCCACCCTTGAAGTCGATGTTGTGTGTATTGACGTCAAGTGCGTTAGCATAGGCGTGAGCGTTCTCAATAGTCCCCCTGATGTATTGCTTAATTGCGGGCCGGGGGTACGGACTGGCGAAAGGGTTTTGGTTTTAGTGGGTCGGGTAAGAGTTACATGACATACCCATCCCCACACTACCTGAGTACCTCCTCAGGTGTCTGGTTGCAGATTTCCGTTTACCCTTGCTCAAGAAAAAAAAAAAAAAAAAAAAAAAAAACACATCAAACGTGCAGCGACACTAGCACAGTTCAAGAGACAATATATTTCACACGTCAAAGCTGCATTTTAGACAGCTACTCGACAATTTTTTAGCATTAACTAATTTAAGTTTTGACGAAGTTTTACCCAACGGATACTTTTGTGTGTTTTATTTTTATTTTATTTATTGTTTTTGGGGCATTAACGACTACAACGATCGCCTCGATGATGATGATGGTTTTTTACTTTATTGACGTAATTATTAATTTAACTTTTCTTTGTGTAGTCTACAAGAGTTTGAGCCTCGCGCGCGAAATACAGGTATAAATTATTTCAAATTTAATTTTCGTGTGCCACATTTTGATCTGTTTGAATGATTAGGAGTGAATGACTTTTGTATGGTTACTGCTGAAAGAGTTTTGAATGTTCGATATAGCTATCCAGTAGATTGTTTCGCGGTTAAACTGAAACTTTTGATATCGACGGAGCGGTATCACAAGTGTTGGTGCCTGTATTGTCGAGAATCATGAATACTATAGATACATACTAGTTGTTGAGCGAAAATTGACTTGATACGCGATTCCTGGTGAAACTTTTGAAATCTGTGCGAGAGGTATCACAAGTTTTGCATTTTCATAGAGCTGTATGTATCACTACTGATGTTTTAGCAAGATTGCGGTTTTGGAAAGATCAGTTTTTTACATTTATATTTTTTGCTGTATAGTGATGTAAAATATTCAAATTTATATCTGTCATAAGAAATCGGATCGTTTTTCTTTTTGGAAATCCGATTAAATGCACACAGAAATAAATAATGAAAAGTAAACAGCGCGTAAAACTTGAGATGCGGAAATTTACACTATTCTACGCGGAAATGGACATCTTCCTAACAAGTTTGCTTACAACTTGCAAGCAATATTGTCGATTCACGTCAAATATTGTATACATTTAGGCTAAATCACGCGTGGAATTAAGCTAATAATGGTGTTCCATTTATGTGCATCATCTTTAGCGTAAATTTCAGTGGATTTTTCTATCTGTGCATATCAATTAATTATCTTAAAGATAACTCGTCTAGCTCAAACCCTTGTAGGGGTATGTGGCGGGACCATCATCATCATCATCATCATCATCATCATTTCTGAGGTGCCGCAGAAGCATCAACCCTCCGACCTCCTGCCAGTCATAGCGAGACTTTCGTGTCCCCTTATTCTGAGGTGCTGCAGAGGTATCTGCCCTCGCTACTCCTGCCAGGCCTCACTAGACTTCAGTCATTCTAACACTACCGACCATGCGTACCATACGAGGCTTATTTGTGCGCTCACCCATACACTCGGTCCCTCACTCTGTGGGGGTATTACGAGAAATACCCCCAGCTCCCATTCGCTTGCACCACATGTGCACCACTTGGGGGTGTGTAGGTACCACCCGCTTGCCGCCGAAGCAGCCCTCACTCTGTGGAACCTCCACATGCTCCGTTAACGACCTGGCTAAATATTTCACCCCCCAGGTAATTCATCCGCTCGGCACGGGTTGCCTGACACCTTGGGATTCGGGATTAGGGACGCCATATTGTCAGCTTCAGTGTTGCACTGAGCCTGGCGATATGGCCGAATTTACACCGTTACGAACTACTTCCGAGTATCCATATCCCAACGTAACGGGGAAACAATATTATATGCTGCATCTCGATCAATCGATGTGTACGTTTAATCAAGCTAAGCTAAGCACTTCTTTAGCTATTTGCACAATATGTACGAAACATTACAGATTCGAGGGCATTTCTAGATCATTGCAATAAATTTGCAAAAAAAAATCCAGAACGGGTTAGAAGATCATTAGAATTGCTGAAAGTTTTTTACTCAAGATTGTTTTCAGCTCTTACTGACCGTAAAAGCTGTTTCTTGAACTTAATTGGAGTCGGTTTATCGGTTTTTGTGTGTCTCATATGCAAAAACACATATACAAGAACCTTCAGACAATAGCAAAGTTCTTCGAGCAGATTGTATACACTGGATTCTGTTTTTACACGATTTACAATTTCTCAATTTTGCATCCATCCTAAATATTTAACGCATATTAATTACCATGTGATTTTTCTTTGAATTATTTAAGATTTTTTGAAACATGTTGCAAAAGTTTTGGTGGCAAATTGAAGTCCCACGATCAAAAAGACGAGCGAAAAAAACGTGTGTGTAAGATTATGGCCCCACCCTCCAATAAAAAGTTTAAATTTGGAAGTAATGATAGCCTTATGACACAACTTTTTGACACTGACTTTTGTATGAGAAAGGAAAATTATTTTATATCGGGTAAACTGCTTGCCGTAAAACTATCTGAAATATATATCTTAGTGCATTTTAGAAAGCTTCACTGGATTTTTCAAGTGAGCAAATGTATGCTATTATCAATTCTCTATCTGCGTATACTCACGGCGGAATATCTCATTGGATAAAAAATAAAATCTAAACATTCATTTTCTAATTTCAAGTTAGCTCAATATCATAAAACCACGCTGATAAGTGAATATGAAGTATGCTTCTGTATAATCACATAATTCTTAAGTGAAATAAGGGTTTTAACGAAATTTGAAACGAAGAATCACAAACTTCTATATTTTTATATATGTACTTACTAATATAAAACTGAACTGATTGATCAGTTTCGGGAGCACACGCTCCACGATGTATTCCATTCAATGCGACAGAAATGCTGGGGTATTGCCTTCTCGCCAATGGTATATAACCGGGAACGCGGTGATTTATAACAGACTGCTTCTTCTGTTATAATAACTCTATTGGTCGCAAAACAGTTAGTTGACTTTGTTACCGTTAGCACCCGTCACAATGTGGACTCAACTCCGATCGGGTTTGATTTAAATTAGATTCGTAGAAATACTAGTTGTTTTTGTTTAAATTGATTAAATTTTGTAAAATTGCTTAAAATTTGGACAGTCGAGTTTAGTCCGTTGTGGAAACCGAAGTGTCCATCGGAGTGAAGTAGAGATCGACTGCGAACAGCACCGCATGTCCGTGTCGCAAGTGTCGTTAAATTCCAACCCCGAAAAGTGCAAGGGTTCTAGAAGCGTGGAAATGACAGTGCAAGGTCGTATCATCCTACGTTGCCGGTGACCAGTGAGTACCAGTCGCCAATTTTACTGGATCACACACCACGCGAATGCTGGACACCTGCTATTGAGGTTAGGACCCAGTAAGGTTGTGTGGTTCCGCGCCCGCTTATTGGTGTCCGAGCCGATGTGTACAGCTCCCGTGAGTGGGCAATCAGATTTCCGGGCAAGAGATAGAGGACAAGAATAACCGACGTGACGGACGAGTGAAACCCTGTGCCGGTGACTAGCGAGTACCCCAAAGTCAAATTCGCTGGATCACACGTGGCGTGCTAGCAACTGGTGCTAGTGCTGGGAACCCTATCCAATGCGCGTTGCCGCCGTCGACGGGCAAATTGAGCCATCGTTTTTTCAAATGCCTTACCTTGGCTCGAGACAGTAGAAACCCAAGAATCGATCGTCCCTGGGACGCACAATCAACTGGATATTCGGACTGGATCAAAGCAGCAGGCCTATTTCCCCAAGCGGCCCGCATCCGCCGGCCGTCAAATCACCTGACCAAAACCAGAACACCAATGCCCCCTCTCCTCCTTTCGTTAAAGCATGCACAACAAGAGCTCCATCGATTCATCATCGGCCGCACCGAGTAAGCCAACCCACTACTAAAAACCTTGTATGTTTCAAATAAAAAAATCATTATGCTTAAGTTAAATCTATGTTGGTAAAATTTATTTATTACTGAGCCCTGCTAGTATACTGGTTTGTGAGTTGTCCTCTACGTCGAGACGTTTCACTTTGCACAAATTGTGGTTGTCTGTGAGTCCTCTTCCAGCAGGTATCGCCGACCCTGAGAGGGTGTAGCCACGGGGCTAGTCGAGCATTACAACTTTGAAAAGTGAAATGAAAATTCCGTACGTAATGTAAAACCAATTTAATAAAAAATCCGCGGAAAAAAATTAAAACTTCGTTTCGTTTCGTCAAATTTCGAATTAAATGGACCTTGATTTCGTATCGTTTCGAGTTCTCGAAAGAAAATCTATATTTCGTTTCGTTTCGTTTCGAATCAACATAGACATTTTAATTTTCGTTTCGTTTCGTTTCGTTAGGAAAAAGTGTGTTATCGCATACCCTTAGCGTTTAGTCGAACAGCTAAAATTTGTATGTCTGAAACTCGATTATGCATTTGCACAACATGTGATAGATTTAGTTCGGAAAAGGTTGTTCGAGCGTGGAGCCCGTAAATGCCAGCCACCGGAGGTTTTTCTTCCCGCTATGCGCTAATAGCGGCGCACCAGATCATGGGTCGTGAAATTCACCAAAAAAATCACTTTGCAGGTCTGTGTCTCAGCAGAACAGCCTACCACGGTATCACAATTCGATTGTGAAATACCACGATTCACGAGTCACAACACAATTGTCCCGATACAACCGTGTATTGCGATCACGGATTATCACGCACGCACTCACGAAAAGACTTAAGCTGCCACCGTTGGCCACAATCGCAGAGACTTCGGATCGGGATAGAATTTGGTTTTTTGATTGCACTGAACTAATTGCCTTTATTGGCGCGATCGAACGAACGAGAGGAAAAATACACGTTTGCTACCGTCCACTTTGGGGCTCTATTTCTTACTGTTGGGTATGGGATGTGTTGTACAATTTCTGTGTTCGGTAAATGGGTTTTTGTTTTAACTTTAAGGTGTACAGTGTGTTGCATGTTTGTGGTGACGGGTTATAATATAGTTCATTTGGGTATGTTAAGCATGTGTCGAATTCAGGTTTTCTTAAATCTAACTATTTACATTTTACTATATACAAAATATACATTTTGATCAGAGTACTGATCATTCCGGCCACCTTGAAATAGCCATGCTGTTTTTTGAATCCTCTCTTTGTGGTGATATTCTCTCACGACTCTCTCCTGCTCGGTTAACTTCGGGTGGTGAACACGATGACCATCGATGTCCATCCATTCATTTGATCGATGCTGCCTAAATGGGCCCATTCAGTAGCCGGCGTACAAAAGACGAACAAGAGCGGTGAGTTGATCGCGACGTCGAGAGTTGGTAGAGAACGGTGTTCTGTGAAAAAAGATCCGGTGTTCTACAGGAACAGGGACTAGTAGAGAAGTTGGAACGATAATCACCTGTTAGCAATCCAAATATGCGTTGAGACAGTTTCGGACTGCTCTACCGATCTTTGTAGGGTCTGCTTACGATGTGGTTTGGTAGTCATCTGGTGTTATAGGTAGAAGGGCCACCTTGGCGGCTGGTCGCACGACGTTCTCTGCTGCTGCTGTCTTCATGCTGACAACACGGACGATTCCATCTTTACCTGGATGCAGCTTCGTAATTCGTCCCAGCGGCCACTGTGCCGGTGGAAGATTTTCGTCTTTGATGACCACGATCCGCCCTAACTGCAGATTGACTGGAGACTTGCAACCCTTGTTGGCTCTGGTTTGAAGTTGGGCAAGATACTCCGGATACCACCTTGTCCAAATACGCTGCAACTGCTTTTCGGTTCGTTGCCAGTGATCCAGACGGTTGTCCGGTATTTCGGTAACATTGGCTGACGGAACTGCTTGGAGATTCGAACCAACAAGAAAATGGCCTGGGGTAAGTACTTGAGGTCGGCGGGATCTGTTGGAAGCGGAGTTAGTGGTCGTGAGTTCAAGCACATTTCGATTTGTGCCAGCAACGTTGTCATATCTTCCCAGCTGATCGATGTTTGGCCTATTTCTCGTAGGAGATGGTGCTTGCACGATTTCACCGCCGCTTCCCACAATCCTCCGAAATGTGGGGCGCGTGGCGGTATAAACTTCCACTGGATTTCCTGCTCAGCACACCAGTTGGTGATGGATTCGCGGTCACTGTCGTTGAGCTTCAGCATTTCGTAGATGCGATGCAAGACATTTGCTGCTCCCTTAAAGGCGGTCCCGTTATCGGAGTGGAGCTCACAAATGCGCCCGCGGCGTGCAACAAAGCGACGTAGAGCTGAGAGGAAGGCTGGAGTGGAAAGGTCCGAAACCAGCTCTATGTGTACTGCTCTGGTCGAGAAGCACACGAAGATGGCTATATAAGCCTTTGTCGGAGATCTATTCCGCACTGGAGACTTGAGAAATACCGGGCCGCAGTAATCCACACCAGAGATGGAAAACGGCCGTGCTGGCGTGACACGGGACGTTGGTAGATCAGCAGTGCTCTGTTGGATGAGTTGCGGCTTAGTGCGGAAACATTTTACACATTGGTGGTAGGTTGATCGGGTCAGGTCTCTTCCTCCAAGAATCCAATATTTCTGGCGCAATGTGGACAGCATCAACTGGGGACCAGCATGAAGGAGAGCCTTATGGTAATGATCGCATAGTAGACGAGACAGAGGGTCCTTGGATGACAGGATGATTGGGTGCTTGCTTGCTTCGGGTGCATGGGCATTCTCGAGTCGTCCACCAACACGGAGGATTCCGTCGAGTGTCAAGCGTGGCTTCAGCCATTTCAATGGGGCACCTTTCACGGTTCCGACGGATTTAATCTCTGCTACCTTATCTGCGAAAGTTTGTTGCTGTGCGAGACGAGATAATGCACGGTCAGCAGCCAGCAAATCTTCTGTAGAAAGGAGCGTTGTTCTTTTTTTTGACGAGCTTCGTTCTGCAACCTTCAGGGAATTGATGTACTTGATGCAGTAGGCAACCACACGACGTATTTTGGAAAATGATGAGAAACGAAGGAACAACTGATCTGCGAATGAGGTTTCTTCACTAGGCACCGCTACTAACGAAACATTGCGTGCCTCTTCGGCTGTAGATTGGAACTCTTCGCAGGGGATGCTTGCATTTGGCCAATGATCGGACGATTTGGAAAGCCACGACGGTCCGTTCCACCAACGGCTTTGGTTTAGTAGTTCGGCCGGTGTCAGACCTCAGTATAGTTCATCGGCTGGATTGTCGATTCCGGGAACGTGATTCCAGGGATACCCTCCGGTGTTAGACTGGATCGTTGAAACTCGATTGGCTACAAAGGTTTTCCAACGATTCGGTGCAGATTTAAGCCACTGCAGGACGGTGGTTGAATCTGTCCAGAAGAAAACTTCGGTTGACGATCGCATTGATTGGTTTATCTTCTGGAACAATCTGGTAGACAGGACAGCAGCGTTCAGTTCCAGACGAGCGATGGAATGCTTGGTGGCTATTGGCGCAACCTTCGACTTCGAAGTCAGCAGTTGTACGCGAATGCGATTGTCGTCCTCTGAACGAGCGTAGCAGCATGCGCCGTAAGCCAATTCTGAAGCGTCGGAAAACAGGTGTAGCTGGAGTATTGGTGCATCGGCAAATGAAACGAAGCGAGGAATTCGTAATTCGGAAAGTATATCCAAAGTGGCGTGATACATTTTCCATTCTTCTTGTAGGTTGGGTGGAAGTGGCCTGTCCCACTCGTAGGGACTGTTATCCTCAGTCTTCAGTTTCCAGAGGCGTTGCATAAACATTTTGGCGGCAGCTATCACCGGACCGACCAGACCTAATGGGTCAAATATTCTGGCAATGTAGGAGATCACTTTACGTTTTGGGAGGATGGCTGCAGGAGCGGCATCTCGACATTGAACCGCAGCATGTCCGTTCTTGTGTCCCAAACAAGGCCTAATGTTGAGACGGATTGATCGTCGTGCAGATCGTGGAGCGGTTTTATCGCTAAGTCTTCGGATGGTACGCCAGTCAATGCTTCTGGCACGTTGGAGGCCCACTTTCTCAACGGAAACCCAGCGGTCGCAAGCATATCAGTGATTTGGCGACGCTTCTCGATGGCATCCTCCAGATTTGCTGCTCCGGAAAGGAGGTCGTCTACGTAGAAGTCCTCGATGACTGCTTTAACGGCTTCCTTGAAGTTGTCTCCTTCATCCGTAGCCAACTGTAAAAGTGTGCGGGTGGCCAGGTATGGAGCTGCTGCGGTGCCGTATGTGATCGTCAGAAGTTCGTAGGTGTTGAGCGAATCTGATGGAGTTGGGCGAAACAGAATGCGCAGGAAATATTGATCGTCGGGATCGTGGAGCACTTGGCGATACATTTTTTCCACGTCAGCGTTGAAAGCGATCACGTGGAACCGGAAACGAATAATGATGTTGACGAGAGGCTGCTGTATAACTGGACCGACGAGGAGTGTATCATTCAGGGACACTGCGGTGGACGTTTTGCAGGAGGCGTCGAAAACCACACGCACCTTGGTGGTAGTACTGCTCTCCTTGAACACCGGGTGGTGTGGTAGGTAACAGTGTGGAACAGCATCATCAACAACATCAAGCTTGCGCATGTGGCCGACTCGGAGGTATTCATCGATGAACTCGTGGTAGGTTTGCTTTAAGGCGGAATTTTTCTCAAGGCGTCTCTCGAGGCTGTAGAAACGGCGGGTGGCAATTGCTCGAGAGTCACCGAGGGTGACTTGCGGATCTTCGGACCGAGGAAGGCGTACGACGTACCTTCCGGAGTGAGTTCGGGTGGTAGTGTTGGCATAGATTTCTTCGCATCGTTTTTCTTCAGTGGAGTACGTTGGGCCATGATCGACAGCTTCGAGTTCCCAGAATCTCTGAAGCGCATTCTCTAGAGACCGATCAACAGTTGATAGGTAGCAGACCGGTGGCGTGGCGGAGGAATTAATGGCAGTTTTTCCTGATACTGTCCAGCCAAATAGGGTGTCGACCAGGAACGGCAGACCTTCGCCGAGTGATATACGGTTGCCGGTGTGGATTTCATGGTAACATTCTCCGCCAATTATGATGTCTATCATGCCCGGTGTATCGAAATTGGGATCGGCTAATGGAACCTTTGGTATGTTCCACGATGCGGAATTGATGGCTATAGTGGGTAAATTGGCAGTGGGCTTCTTCATGATTAGGAATTCGAGTGTGGTGGAAAAGGGACTGGTTCGAGATTTGATCGTTGCGGAGATTTGCCGCTTTATCTGCTTCGTAGATTCTCCGATTCCTGCAACTGCAACATCAACGACGGCTTGACGGGTGGCTAGAGCATTTGCCAACTTCTTGGTGATGAAATTAGACATCGCAGCGGAATCGAGAAGAGCTCGGATAGCGATTTCCTTGCCGTGCTTGTCGACGATGGATAGTACAACCGTTTCTAATAGGACCGTGCTTCTACTTGATTGGACGGGGAGATTTACTTCGGGTGGATTCGACGATCCAGCGGTCCCCACGTTCGTCGACGTGGATTGAGAAGACTGTTGAGCAGTCGCATTCGACGAGCCGACAGGAATTGACGTGGGTTTGGAGGGTGTACCTTGGTCGTGCAGTAACGTGTGGTGTTTGGCGTGACACGTTCTACACGAAAACTTCGATTTACAAGCCTTGGCTTGATGGTTTGGACGGAAGCAATTCCAACATAAACTTCGCTTGGTTATTAGTTCACGACGTTGTCCGATGTTTAGGTTGGCAAACGCCGGACACTGAACTAGTAAGTGCTTCTGCGAACAAGCGTGACATTGTGAAACGTTTGGCTTGACTTCGTTGGTGGCATTGTTGACAACGGACCTGACTGTAGTGGATTTCTTCGGAACTGGGCCGGCCACCTTGATGTGGGACCCTTGGGAACGGTTCTGTAGATCGCTGGAGACTGACTTCAACATACGGACTTGATTCGTGAGGAACTCAATCAGCTCGTCATACTTGACTTCTTCCTGCTTTCGAGTTTCTTGCTCCCAGGCACGCAACGTATAGGAGTCGAGCTTGTTGCAGAGGATGAACGTGAGTGGTGTATCCCAATGCTTAATGGGTTCTCCAAGTTTTTCCAACGCCTTGACGTGCCGATGGAAATCGTCGACTAACGTATTCAGCTCGTGTGCTGATTCCCGCTTCATCGGTGCCAATTCGAATAACCATCTAAATAACTCCTTCCGCAAAAACCGCTTGTTATCGTACCTCTTCATGAGGGCGTCCCAGGTTGACGCGTAGTTGTCCGCTTGTATGTCGACACACTCAAAGGGCTTCCTGGCATCTCCTTCCAAGGACTGCAACAGATATTGCAACTTATTCACCGTTGGGATGTCATCGTTTCCGTGGATCATGGATAGAAAATTGTCTCGGAACGATATCCATCGCGATTCGTCTCCACAAAACTTTGGCAAGTCGATCTTCGGCAAGCGATGATGAAAGGTAGTAGTATTATGCAGCTGTGCCGATGTTGACATCCTTGTCGAATGCATGAGAGGATGATCCCGATCTCGCTTCGTCAGCAAGAAACCTTTCAACTTGCAAAAACGGTTCTCAAAATCATTCCGCACCGCCATATGATGATCGAAATTCTCCTCTTCATCTAGCTTCTCCAACTCGGACTGCACGAGCAGAAACTCCTTGTTTGTTCTGTTCAGCGTTTCCAGCCGCACGGCGATTTCTCCAACATCCCGCTCATGGTCGTATTCCCTGACAAACCTTTCCACCACATCTCGAGATGCCAAAACCCGTTTGAGAATAAGCTTGTCCTCAGCTATCTTCTTCTCCTTCTTAGGTGCCATCACTCACTACCACCACGAATCACTTGACTGCGCGAACCGAACGTGAACAACACACAATCGTACGATTTTCTCCTTCCCGTCGCGTTATGCTGCTCATACGTGATAACGACGGAAACACCACGGTGATCGATCGAAATACTCCTTTCCGTCGCGGCACGTGATGTTTCTACGCGCACCCGAAACGAACGAACCCGTAAAATCGAAACGATTGCTCCTTCCCGACGCAGTTACGTGTCTCAGAATGACTCGCGGATCCGCTAAACGCCACCGCGCAATCGTATCAAATATAACAATTGATATTAATTTGGTCCACCACTGTACCAATAAATGTGTGTGACACTGTAAAGCACACCTTTGCAATTATCGAATTTGCTGAGATGGGCTAGCCAATATGCCACCACAGCTGATAATAGCAAACTTCTACGTGCGCTTGTTCCACAATAGCAACGATTCGATCGTTCTTCGCCTTTATCTTTTCGCATGCAAATTTCTATTCCTCCTCACACAGTACCTACTACCAACTTCTGTACTGGGGGCAAAGGTTTGGCGCCAATCTCGTGTGCAGTAAACTGCCACTCAATAGAACAAAGTTTGAATGGCCTACCTTTTGTGATCAGCGTACTCTGACCACTTACTGCAATGGCGAATTCCACCTTTTCGCGCGTCGATCTGGGCTTGGATGCTTCCTCCGATCCGGCTCGAAGGACCAATGTTCGAGCGTGGAGCCCGTAAATGCCAGCCACCGGAGGTTTTTCTTCCCGCTATGCGCTAATAGCGGCGCACCAGATCATGGGTCGTGAAATTCATCACCAAAATCACTTCGCAGGTCTGTTTCTCAGCAGAGCAGCCTACCTCAGTATCACAGCTCAATTATGAAATATCACGATTCACGAGTCACAGCACAATTGTCCTGATACAACCGTGTATTGCGATCACGGATTATCACGGACGCACTCACGAAAAGACTTAAGCTGCCACCGTTGGCCACAATCGCAGAGACTTCGGATCGGGATAGGAATTTGGTTTTTTGATTGCACTGAACTAATTGCCTTTATTGGCGCGATAGAACGAACCAGATGAAATACACACGTTTGCTACCGTCCACAATTTCTGTGTTCGGTAAAGGGGTTTTTGTTTTAACTTTAAGGTGTACAGTGTGTTGCATGTTTGTGGTGACGGGTTATAATATAGTTCATTTGGGTATGTTATGCATGTGTCGAATTCAGGTTTTCTTAAATCTAACTATTTACATTTTACTATATACAAAATATACATTTTGATCAGGGTACTGATCAAAGGTATTGGAGGGTAACCCCTCGCTTCGGTGGAGTTTGATCCCACGAAACCAGTACGCTAGACAGGTACTTTCCTTACTAAGCTACGAAGTCGTCCTTCGCAGCTTAGCGAGTACTGATAAAACCAAATTCCCAGCACCGGGCACGTAGCCGAACTTTCAGTACCCGTTAAGCTGTGGAGGATGACGGAGGTCTTTCTTCGAACACCCAGCTTTACATCTCCCTTTTCCAACTACTCACTTCTCACATTCCACTTCTTACTTCAAACTATTAATTTCTCACCTCGCCCTTCGCACATCTCATTTCTCACAGTTCAATTCTGGTTTTTCACTTTTCACTTCTTTTATCCCATTTCTGACTTCTCATTTCTCACTTTTTTTTCCACACAAAAATAATAATTTAATTTACTGTCATAAGACGAGTTAAGTACAATTCCATTTAATTCCACCAAATCGTATTACTTTTAGATATACGTATTTCGACCTCAACTGTAAGGTCGTCTTCAGTGTCTCGTACTTGACTCGATTTGCCAAGTCGAGTCAAGTACAAGACACTGAAGATGACCTTACAGTTGAGGTCGAAATACGTATATAAAAAAGTAATACCTCGCCTTCTTGTTCCCGTCGGATCGCTATCGAGATCCATTTTTACCGGGTAATTGACCGACATTCTGAGTATAACATTGTGGAACATCAATTTTATCTTAATGGAGCTGGTGTTGTAATTCATACATGGCCCATCTTTGGTGAAATAGCCATTTTTTTGCTATATAAATATTGACAATACCAATGCCGTACTCATAATATACTTACAAATTCTTCTAAAAAATCTCTGTGCCTCGAAATAAAATTCATGAATCGGCCATTTTTATGAATGTTGTTGATTTTGTTTCCCTTAGAAAATCGAGAAAGACACTAGTGTACCGCCGGAAATAAGTATAATTATAATATAAACATGATTTTCATACATTTTCATCATGTTTGAGGATCGAAAACTCGATTCGTAGCGATTGGATTTTGTGTGCCATGAATTTATAGTAATTTGAATTCTCGTTTGGTAGGGTGTAATATTCATAATATCCATTGCTGATATCTATTTTATCGATCTTACGTCTCACGTGACTCGCCATACGCCAACGCGGTATAATTTGAATTGAGCGTCAGAAGGCCATGACCAGTTGTTCCCCTGGTTAGTTGCGGATGGCACGTAAGTACTATTTTGTTCCCGACAATTACCTAACGTACTTGGCTGATTCTTTTCCGATGGCACGAGGCCACAAAGATTTGGGTAAAATTGGCACCTGTTTTCTTGAACTTGAACTTTCAATCTTTGAATGAATTGTTACATCTCTTTGACCTTCGAATCTGGAAATAATTATAAAGGCACCACTTTTTTATATGGGATTGCATACAATAGACCTGTCTTTAGAATTATTTCCAACAGAAAAGCGTTTAAGCAGAATATATGCACAAATTTGACTTAATGAAAATTAGACGAGCTTGGTGGTCTAGTGGCTACCGCTTCTGCCTCGTAGGCAGGAGGTCGTGGGTTCAATTCCAGGCTCGTCCCTTTCATACTTTGTATTTCTATCTTAGTTCTTTCCGTGTTTCACGTTCTACCAAAACGATTCCTACTGTTATAACCTTCCACACAATCCCAAAATCTCCCGTGGCACCTATGAGAGGTCGTAGAGTTCTCTGCATCTTTCATAAGTAGGAGTCCAACAAATCATCCTTCCCCTTCCTCAGCATTCATTCGCAAGAACGTGGCCAGGACAGATGTGGGCTATTGGAGAGTGCATTGCTTCCATCTAAGAGATATTGATTAGTCCCAAATCAATATCTGTGGTAACGGATGAAAGTGATGCTACTCTCATACAATAGTCTTGGCTTGTACCACCTACGAATTTGTGCGAAATGCTCAATGCTAATGCTAATGCTAATGCTAAATTTGACTTAATGAAAATTCAAGTAATTTAAGGCCCGCTGGCAAAAAATCAGCCCAATCGAATCACGAAGAATCGAGATATGGCCGTTTTGTATGGAAACTGAGCCTATCTTTATACTTATTTCCAAACGCGGCTAATATTTTTAGCTTTGTTGATGGGTAAAAATGTGATCCGGATAATCGAGTCCGTCCTGTATACAGTCCTATAGCGGTGGGGGGAGACTTCTCTTGGCATAAAAGTATCATCGTGTGTTAGCCTTATGATATACGAATGCAAAAATGGTAACTCCCATAGCTATTAGCGGCGCACAGATCATGGGTCGAAATTCACCAACAAAATCACTTTGCAGGTCTGTGTCCAGCAGAACAGCCTACCACGTATCACAATCTGATGAAGTACCACGATCACGAGTCACAGAAATTGTCCCGATACAACCGTGATTGCGATCGGATTATCACGGACGCACTCACGAAAAGACTTAAGCTGCCACCGTGGCCACAATCGCAGAGACTTCGGATCGGATAGGAATTTGGTTTTGATTGCACTGAACTAATTGCCTTTATTATGCGATAGAACGAACCAGATGAAATACATTGCTCTACCGTCCACTTTGGTTCTATTTTACTGTTGGGTATGGGATGTGTTGTACAATTTCTGTGTTCGGTAAAGGGTTTTGTTTTAACTTAAGTGTGTACAGTGTGTTGCATGTTTGTGGTGACGGGTTTAATATAGTTCATTTGGAGGTTATGCATGTGTCGAATTCAGGTTTTCTTAACTAACTATTTACATTTTACTATATAAAAATATACATTTTGATCAGGGTATGATCATTCCGCACCTTGAAATAGCCATGCTGTTTCAATCCTCTCTTTGTGGTGATACTCTCTCACGACTCTCTCCTGCTCAACTCGTCGAACACGATGACCATTGATGTCCATCCATTCATTGATCGATGCTGCTTGAATGGGCCCATTCAGCAGCCGGCGTACAGAAGACGAACAAGAGCGGTGAGTTGACTGCGACGTCGAGAGTTGGTAGAGAACGGTGTTCTGTGAAAAAGATCCGGTAGAACGAACAGGGACTAGTAGATAAGTTGAACGCTAATCACCTGTTAGCAATCCAAAATGCGTTGAGACAGTTTCGGACCTTCACCGATCTTTGAGGGTCTGCTTACGATGTGGTGGTAGTCATCTGGTTATAGGTAGAAGGGCCACCTTGGCGGCTGGTCACGTTCTCTGCTGCTGTTCTATGTGACAACACGGACGATTCCATCTTTACCTTGCAGCTTATTCGTCCCAGCGGCACTGTGCGGTGGAAGATTTTCGTCTTTGATGACCACGATCCGCCCTAACTGCAGATTGACTGAGACTTGCAACCCTTGTTGGCTCTGGTTTGAAGTTGAAGATACCCGGACAACACCTTGTCCAAATACGCTGCAACTGCTTTTCGGTTCGTTGCCAGTGATCCAGACGGTTGTCCGGTATTTCGGAACATTGGCTGACGGACTGCTGGAGATTCGAACCAACAAGAAAATGGCTGGGGTAAGTACTTGAGGTCGGCGGATCAAGCGGAGTTAGTGGTCTGAGTTCAGCACATTTCGATTTGTGCCAGCAACGTTGTCATATTCTTCCAGCTGATCGATGTTTCTATTTCTCGTAGAGATGGTGCTTGCAAGATTTCACGCCGCTTCCCACAATCCTCCAAATGTGGGGCGCGTGGCGGTATAAACTTCCACTGGATTTCCTGCCAGCACACCAGTTGGGATGATTCGCGGTCACGTCGTTGAGCTTCAGCATTTCGTAGATGCGATGGAAGATACGCTGCTCCTTAAAGCGGTACCGTTATCGAGTGGAGTTCACAAATGCGCCGCGTGCAACAAAGCGACGTAGAGCTGAGAGAAGAAGCTGGAGTGAAAGGTCCGAACCATCGTGTACTGCTCTGGTCGAGAAGACACGAAGATGGCTATATAAGCTTTGTCGGAGATCTATTCCGCACTGGAGACTGAGAAAACGCCGCAGTAATCCACACCAGGAGATGGAAAAGGCCGTGCTGCGGACACGGACGGTGATCAGCAGTGCCTGTTGGATGAGTTGCGGCTTAGTGCGGAAACATTTTACACATTGGTAGGTTGATCGGTCAGGTCTCTTCCTCCCGAATCCAATATTTCTGGCGCAATGTGACAGCATCAACTGGGGACCAGGAAGGAGAGCCTATGGTAATGATCGCAGTAGACGAGGACAGAGGGTGCTTGGATGAGGATGATTGGGTGCTTGCTTGCTTCAGGCATGGGCATTCGAGTCGTCCACCAACACGGAGGATTCGTCGAGTGTCAAGCGTGGCTTCAGCCATTTCAATGGGGCACCTTTCACGGTTCCGACGGATTTAATCTCTGCTACTCATCTGCGAAAGTTTGTTGCTGTGCGAGACGAGACAATGCACGGTCAGCAGCCAGCAAATCTTCAGAAAGGAGCGTTGTTCTTTTTGACGAGCTTCGTTCTGCAACCTTCAGGAATTGATGTACTTGATGCAGTAGGCAACACACGACGTATTTTGAAAATGATGAGAAACGAAGGAAAAACTGATCTGCGAATGAGGTTTCTTCACTAGGCACCGCCACTAACGAAACATTGCGTGCCTCTTCGCTGTAGATTGAAACTCTTCGCAGGGGATGCTTGCATTTGGCCAATGATCGGACGATTTGAAAGCCACGACGGTCCGTTCCACCAACGGCCGGTTTAGTAGTTCGGCCGGTGTCAGACCTCGGAAGTTCATCGGCTGGATTGTCGATTCCGGGAACGTGATTCCAGGAATACCCTTCGGTGTTAGACTGGATCGTTGAAACTCGATTGTGCTACAAAGGTTTTCCAACGATTCGGTGGATTTGCACACGCAGGACGGTGGTTGAATCTGTCCAGAAGAAAACTTCGTTGACGATCGCGATTGGTTTATCTTCTGGAACAATCTAGACAGGACAGCAGCGTTCAGGTCCAGACGAGCGATGGAATGCTTGGTGGCTATTGGTAACCTTCGACTTCGAAGTCAGCAGTTGTACGCGAATGCGATTGTCGTCCTCTGAACGAGCGTAGCAGCATGCGCGTAAGCCAATTCTAAGCGTCGGAAACAGGTGTAGCTGGAGTATTGGTGCATCGGCAAATGAAACGAAGCGAGGAATTCGTAATTCGGAAAGTATATCCAAAGTGGCGTGATACATTTTCCATTCTTCTTGTAGGTTGGGTGGAAGTGGCCTGTCCCACCTGTAGGGACTGTTATCCTCAGTCTTCAGTTTCCAGAGGCGTTGATAAACATTTTGGCGGCAGCTATCACGGACCGACCAGACCTAATGGGTCAAATATTCTGGCAATGTAGGAGATCACTTTACGTTTTGTGAGGATTGCTGCAGGAGCGGCATCTCGACATTGAACCGCAGCATGTCCGTTCTTGTGTCCCAAAAGCACCTAATGTTGAGACGGATTGATCGTCGTGCAGATCGTGGAGCGGTTTTATCGCTAGTTCGGATGGTACGCAGTCAATGCTTCTGGCACGTTGGAGGCCCACTAACGGAAACCCAGCGGTCGAAGCATATCAGATTTGCGACGCTTCTCGATGGCATCCTCCAGTTGCTCCGGAAAGGAGGTCGTCTACGTAGAAGTCCTGATGACTGCTTTAACGGTTCCTGAAGTTGTCTCCTCATCCGTAGCCAACCGTAAAAGGTGCGGGTGGCCAGGTGGAGCTGCTGTGCCGTATTGACCGTGAAGTTCGTAGGTGTTGATCGGATCCGATGGAGTTCGGCGGAACAGAATGCGCAGGAAATGTTGATCGTCGGGATGGTGAAGTACTTGGCGATACATTTTTTCCACGCGTCACAAAGCGATCAGTGGAACGGAAACGAATAAGATGTTGACGAGAGGCTGCTGTATAACTGGACCGACGAGGAGTGTATCATCTAGGGACACTCTGGTGGACGTTGCAGGAGGCGTCGAAAACCACACGCACCTTGGTGGTAGTACTGTCTCCTTGAACACGGGTGGTGGTAGGTAACAGTGTGGAACAGCATCATCAACAATCAAGCTTGGCATGGCGACTCGAGGTATCTCGATGAACTCGTGGTAGGTTTGCTTTAAGGCGGAATTTTTCTCAAGGCGTCTCTCGAGGCTGTAGAAACGGCGGGTGGCATTGCTCGAGAGTCACCGAGGGTGACTTGCGGATCTTCGGACCGAGGAAGGCGTACGACGTACCTTCCGGAGTGAGTTCGGTGGTAGTGTGGCAGATTTCTTCGCATCGTTTTTCTTCAGTGGAGTACGTTGGGCATGATCGACAGCTTCGAGTTCCCAGAATCTCTGAAGCGCATTCTGAGACCGATCAACAGTTGATAGGTAGCAGACCGGTGGCGTGGCGGAGGAATTAATGGCAGTTTTTCCTGATACGTCCAGCCAAATAGGGTGTCGACCAGGAACGGCAGACCTTCGCCGAGTGATATACGGTTGCCGGTGTGGATTTCATGGTAACATTCTCCGCCAATTATGATGTCTATCATGCCCGGTGTATCGAAATTGGGATCGGCTAATGGAACCTTTTGATGTTCCACGAGCGGAATTGATGGCTATAGGGTAAATTGGCAGTGGGCTTCTTCATGATTAGGAATTCGAGTGTGGTGGAAAAGGGATCGGTTCGAGATTTGATCGTTGCAGATTTGCCGCTTTATCTGTTCGTAGATTCTCCGATTCCTGCAACTGCAACATCAACGACGGCTTGACGGGTGGCTAGAGCATTTGCCAACTTCTGTGATGAAATTAGACATCGCAGCGGAATCGAGAAGAGCTCGGATAGCGATTTCCTTGCCGTGCTTGTCGACGATGGATAGTACAACCGTTTCTAGGACCGTGCTTCGACTTGATTGGACGGGAGATTTACTGGTGGATCTGACGATCCAGCGGTCCCCACGTTCGTCGACGTGGATTGAGAAGACTGTTGAGCAGTCGCATTCGACGAGCCGTCAGGAATTGACGTGGGTTTGAGGTGTACCTTTCGCAGTAACGTGTGGTGTGGCGTGACATCGTCTCTAATAATTTGAAATTTAATGGTGTTTTTATTGATAACTTTTATATGATAGGTATATTGACAAGCTGACATTTGACGTAGGATTTCTTCGAACTGGCCGGCCAATTGATGAACTTGGGAACGGTTCTGAGATCGCTGGAGACTGACTTCAACATACGGACTTGATTCGTGAGAACTCAACTGTCATACTCTGACTTCTTCCTGCTTTCGAGTTTCTTTTGCTCCCAGGCACGCAACGAGGAGTCGAGCTTGTTGCAGAGGATGAACGTGAGTGGTGTATCCCAATGCTTAATGGGTTCTCCAAGTTTTCCAACGCCTTGACGTGCCGATGGAAATCGTCGACTAACGTATCTAGCTCTGTGCTGATTCCGCTTCATCGGTGCCAATTCGAATAACCATCTAAATAACTCCTTCCGCAAAACCGCTTGTTATCGTAATCTCTCGAGGGCGTCCCAGGTTGACGCGTAGTTGTCCGCTTGTATGTCGACACACTCAAAGGGCTTCCTGGCATCTCCTTCCAAGGACTGCAACAGATATTGCAACTATCACCGTTGGATGTCATCGTTTCCGTGGATCATGGATAGAAAATTGTCCCGGAACGATATCCATCGCGATTGTCTCCACAAAACTTTGGCAAGTCGATCTTCGGCAAGCGATGATGAAGGTAGTAGTATTATGCAGCTGTGCGATGTTGACATCCTTGTCGAATGCATGAGAGGATGATCCGATCTCGCTTCGTCAGCAAGAAACCTTTCAACTTGCAAAACGGTTCTCAAAATCATTCCGCACCGCCATATGATGATCGAAATACTCCTCTTCATCTAGCTTCTCCAACTCGGACTGCACGAGCAGAAACTCCTTGTTTGTTCTGTTCAGCGTTTCCAGCCGCACGGCGATTTCTCCAACATCCCGCCTCGGTCGTATTCCCTGACAAACCTTTCCACCACATCTCGAGATGCCAAAACCCGTTTGAGAATAAGTTGTCCTCAGCCATCTTCTTCTCCTTCAGGTGCCATCACTCACTACCACCACGAATCACTTGACTGCGCGAACGAACGTGAACAAAACAAAATCGTACGATTTTCTCCTTCCCGTCGCGTTGTGCTGCTCATACGCGATAACGACGGAAACACCACGGTGAGATCGAAATAACTCTTCCGTCGCGACACGTGATGCTTCTACGCGCACACGAAACGAACGACCGAAAAGAACACGTAAATCGTAACGATTGTCTCTTCCGACGCGGTTACGTGTCCCAGAACGACTGGGATCCGCTAAACGCCACCGCGCAATCGTAGGAAATTGAAATCAAATATAGCAAATGATATTAATTTGGTCCACCATCGTACCAACAAATGTGTGTGACACTGTAAAGCACCTTGTAATTATCGAATTTGGAGATGGGCTAGCCAATATGCCACCACAGCTGATATAGCAAACTTCTACGTGCGCTTGTTCCACAATAGCAACGATTCGATCGTTCTTCGCCTTTATCTTTTCGCATGCAAATTTCTATTCCTCCTCACACAGCTACTACCAACTTCTGTACTGGGGCAAGGTTTGGCGCAATCTCGTGGTAAACTGCCACTCAATAGAACAAAGTTTGAATGGTCACCTTTGTGATCAGCGTATCTGACCACTTACTGCAATGGCGAATTCCACCTATTCGCGCGTCGATCTGGGCTTGATGCTTCCTCCGATCCGGCTCGAAGGACAATGTTCGAGCGTGGAGCCCGTAAATGCCAGCCACCGGAGGTTTTTCTTCCGCTATGCGCCAATAGCGGCGCACCAGATCATGGGTCGAAATTCACCAACAAAATCACTTTGCAGGTCTGTGTCTCAGCAGAACAGCCTACCACGGTATCACAATTCGATTGTGAAGTACCAAGATTCACGAGTCACAGCAAATTGTCCTGATACAACCGTGTATTGCGATCACGGATTATCACGGACGCACTCACGAAAAGACTTAGCTGCCACCCTACAATCGCAGAGACTTGGATCGGGATAGGAATTTGGTTTTTGATTGCACTGAACTGTTCGAGCGTGGAGCCCGTAAATACCAGCCACCGGAGGTTTTTCTTCCCGCTATGCGCTTATTATTGTGAACACCAATTGTCACGCACGTACTTACGAAAAGAGTTTTGACTGCCACCGTTGGCCACCACCGATGAGATTTCGAATCGGGATAGAAATTGCTCTATTTACACTGAATTAATTGCCTTTATTGACGCGATCGAAAGGACGAGAGGAAAAATACGCGTTTGCTACCGTCCACTTTGGGGTTCTATTTATTAAACATATGCGGTATTTCGAAAAATTTCGTTTCTGGTGGTTCGAAACGAAATTCCGCGGAATTTCGCGGAATTTGAGCATGGCGAAATCTGATTTCTTGATTTCGTTTCGTTTCGTGAAATTACAAAAATTTTGCTAGAAAAAACTAGCTTATAACGAAATTTAAAGGAATTCCGCGGAATTTCGAAACAAATTTAGACCTCAACCATACTGCCTCGTGCGGTCGTGTATTATCAAAAATTTTGGCTGCGCCGCTGAACAAAATCATAAAGCTGTTTTCAAAACTTTACGTTATAAAAAATTCATTAACGCCTATACTACATAATCCCATTCTGAGTCCACGACGTAGGTATTTAGATTTTCTATATAAAACGTGTTCGGTGTTTTGTTAGAATTGTCCAATAGAATACGAAAAATATCTTTAACTATTCTATCCCATTTTTTTTCAAAAGTGATCCTACTCAATAATTAAGACGTCAGGCTCAGAGTGTTAATGTAATCAGACATGAATCAGATCAATACAACTTTTTTTTTATTACTTTATTAACGTGATTTTTTGAATTTTAAAGTTCATTACGGTCAGTACAACTTTGTCAAAGAGGCACAGTCATGCCGGGGATTTCAATTTATTTTCTAAAATATGTATTTTCAAATATTACTTCAAATACCCTAAATTTAAAGAGGAAATATGCTCAAATGTTCGTGATATTAATCAAAGCGGTATTTCAATCAACCTTGGCCAAAAGATTGTTAGTATTAAATAAAATTATGGTCGAGTTTTTGAATGGTTAATGCTAGAAACTCTCCGGCGACAATACAAATGATAGAACAAATCCTCTCAATGTCGTCTTTGTCTGCGATCAATCAAGCGGTTCATTGAGCAACGGAGGAATGATATAGAGATCGCACTGAGGAGACTGATGGTGTCGAATAATATTGCTTACCTAGAGCAGTGATAGGTGGTAGTGTACCGGTTCGCTCTTTCGTAGGCTCTCCCATCATCATATCTACACTGCCGTGCGGACGGTCGTCGTTCGGTGCGTCGGTGATTATTGAAAGGCAACAGCAGCAGCAGAGTTAGTTGTAAACAGTCCGCCGTCGTGCACATTTCGAGGGGCGAACCCTTGATCGTTTTTTTATTGTTGCGTGTTAAGTTTAGTATTTAGTAATAAATGTAATTAGTGTCAAATAAAGTAGTGTCGTAAATTAGTGTAATAAATCGATGTTTGATGTAAAGTAAATATGAAGTGTAATAAACTGTAAATTGTGTTTCAATGTGAAGACTTGGAGTTCTGTGTAATCAAATGGTCGTTTGATGACGAAATCTGCCCTGGGAAAGGTGTCGTTTTGGACTGGGTTCGCTGGCCAACATAGTGAAGGTGAAAACATAGGTCTCGGTCGGGAAGGAACCCGACAGTCTTTTTTAAAGATGAATGTTAACATTATGGAAATGTAGCACATAGCGGAGGTCATCCGGACACAGCATATTTTTTCTCTTGAACTCGTTTTGCAGGAAGAGTTACCGCTTTTCGAACAGAACAGCAAGCATCAATCCTTTTAGGTCGAATGTATATTTTTAACCTAAATTATTATTTCAAGCCATTCTTCACGATACATAGAAGTTGATTCCCGGGAAAAATAGAACCCCTAGCCCTAAGGAAAACATTAAACGAAGCAAATGAATTTGCGTTGGATTGATTTTAAGCAAGGTTTTCGTCTTCGGGTTTACAAAAACAAACTTCGTTTACAATCAATATTTAGTTGCTTACCAAGATGGCTTCACATGAATTACCTTTTCAACAAACCAAAGAATTCCTATCCCGTGGCGCTCACGGAGATGCAGAGCATTCCTCTTATAATCTTATATAATAAGTATCAAACTAATTTTCCTCTCCTAATCATAAATTGACTGAAAGGGCGTGACTGGCTCATACTGTCCATAGCAGCTGTTTCTTGCACTCAATTGAAGTCGGTTGAGGATGAAAATTTGACAACAATTTTTGCATGCCTCATATGCACAAACACATATACAAGGACAAACAGACAATAGCTTGGTTCGTCGAGCTGATTGTATAAAAGACTATGGGTTTCCGAGCCTCCTATAAAAAGGTTGAATTTGGAAGGAAATGATATCCTTTTGTTGCAAGGTTTTGTATGATTTCTTCATACCTGGCAAACTGTCGTCGTAAAAACTTTGCGATCACATTTTTGAAACACAATCTGAAAGACATATCTTTGTGCATTTTAGAAAGGTGCAGAGGATTCGTCTAGTGATCTAATGTATGCTACCCTCTAAGACCCGGGACGAACGGATTTTTTTCAAATGGCTCGCATTCAGCACCTGATCGTCGGAATTCCTCGCGGTTTCGTTTGTGCTCAATGGGAATAGCTATATTTTTGTTCTGATACATTTTCAGACCATATAATCCTGTTCAGGTCCGAGTTATTGCTAAAAATAAGTGTGCGGGGTGTTTTTCTATAATTCAAACATCTCTTCAATATTCTGGACGTGTTCATGCCCAAAATTTATCAAATCACCCATCAAACCAACCCAAAAGATATTTGTAAATATTTTTAGTCGATTACGATGTTTTCACCATTTGAGTAGGGCAGGATTGACTGAATTCAGGGCCGCATTCAGGTTACAATGGTAGAGTATGGGCTAAAAATTCAATTACAATGAAATTTGCATGAACATGCGGCTGCACAAATTTAAAATCAGGAGTTTAAATATTTAATTTTCAATTGAAAATGAGATTCTGCAATTCTTATCAGGGCCGGATTTAGGGGTCGAAATAGGGTGACCAGGGCCATATCGCCATTAGCAATGAAACTGGGCATGCGACTGCTCAAACTTCATGAAAGCACATGAGGAGCTCAAAGAATTCTGTTTGAATTTGAAATTGACCTTCTGTAATTTTGACCAGGGCCGGCTTGAGGGGTCCAAATGGGGAGAGCAAGGGCCATATCACCAAATGCAATGGAACTGGGCATGCGACTGCTCAAACACCATGGAAACACATCAGGAGCTCAAAGAAATCTGTTTCAAATGGAAATTGATCTTCTGAAATTTCAACCAGGACCGGATTTAGGAGTGAAAATGGGGAGGGCAGGGGCCACATCACCAATTGCAATGAAACAGGGCATGCGACTGCTCAAACTTCATTAAAACACATCAGGAGCACAAAGAACTCTGTTTGAATTTGAAATTGACTTTCTGAAATTTTGACCAGGGCCGGATTCAGGGGTCCAAATGGGAAGAGCAAGGGCCATATCACCAAAAGCAATGAAACTGGGCATGCGACTGCTCAAACACCATGGAAACACATCAGGAGCTAAAAGAAATCTGTTTCAAATGGAAATTGATCTTCTGAAATTTCAACCAGGGCCGGATTTAGGAGTGAAAATGGGGGCCATATCACCAATTGCAATGAAACAGGGCATGCGACTGCTCAAACTTCATGAAAACACATCAGGAGCTCAAAGAATTCTGCTCGAACTTCAAATTGTCTTTCCGAAATTTTGACCAGGACCGGCTTCAGGGGTCCAACTGGGGAAACAAAGGCCATATCACCAATAGAAATAAAACTGGGCAGTGGGCATGCGACTGCTCAAATTTCATGAAAACACATCAGGATCTCAAAGAACTCTGTTTGAATTTGAAATTGACCCTCTGAAATTTCAACCAGGGCCGGATTCAGGAGTGAAAATATGGAGAGCGGACTGCTTAAACATCATTAAAACACATCAGGAGCTCAAAGTATTCTGATTGAACTTGAAACTGCTCTGATACAAATTTCAGGAATTTCTCCGGAAAATACTCCAGGAATTCGTCCAGAAGTTCCTCCGGGAATTCCTCCAAAAGTTCCTCCAGGAATTTCTCCGGAAGTTCCTCCAGGAATTTCCCCGGAAGTTCCTCCAGGAATTCCTCCGGAAGTTCCTCCAGGAATTCCTCCGGAAGTTCCTCCAGGAATTCCTCCGGAAGTTCCTCCAGGAATTCCTCCGGAAGTTCCTCCAGGAATTCCTCCGGAAGTTCCTCCAGGAATTCCTCCGGAAGTTCCTCCAGGAATTCCTCGGAAGTTCCTCAGGAATTCCTCGGAAGTTCCTCCAGGAATTCCTTCGGAAGTTGCTCAGATTCCTTCGGAAGTTCCACCAGAATTCCTTCGAGTTCCTCCAGGAATTCCTTCGGAAGTTCCACCAGAAATTCCTTCCGAAGTTCCTCCAGGAATTCCTTCGAAGTTCCTCCAGAATTCCTTCGGAAGTTCCTCCAGGAATTCCTCCAGAAGTTCCTTCAGGAATTCCTTCGGAAGTTCCACCAGGAATTCCTTCGGAAGTCAAAAATTCCTGGAGGATCTCTGAAAGTTATGAAAGAATTCCTGAATTCGTGAAGTAACTTCTGCAGAAATTCCTGCATGAACTTCTGGAGGAATTCCAGGAGAAACTTCCGAAGGAATTCCTGGTGGAACTTCGGAAGGAATTCCTGGTGGAACTTCTGAAGGAATTCCTGGTGGAACTTCCTGGAGCACCTTCTGGAAAAATTCTTGAAAGAACTTCCGAAGAAATTCCTGGTGGAACTTCCGGAGGAATTCCTGGAGGAACTTCCGGAGGAATTCCTGGAGGAACTTCCGGAGGAATTCCTGGAGGAACTCTCGGAGAAATTCCTGGTGGAACTTTCGGAGGAATTCCTGGAGGAACTTCCGGAGGAATTCCTGGAGCAACTTCCAGAGGAGTTTCTGGAGGAACTTCCGGAGAAATTCCTGGAGGAACTTCCGGAGAAATTCCTGGAGGAACTTCCGGAGGAATTCCTGGAGGAACTTGCGGAGGAATTCCTGGAGGAACGTCCGGAGGAATTCCTGGAGGAACTTCCGGAGGAATTCCTGGAGGAACTTCCGGAGGAATTCCTGGAGGAACTTCCGGAGGAATTCCTGGAGGAACTTCCGGAGGAATTCCTGGAGGAACTTCCGGAGGAATTCCTGGACCCCTGAAGCCGGTCCTGGTCAAAATTTCGGAATGACAATTTGAAGTTCGAGCAGAATTCTTTGAGCTCCTGATGTATTTTCATGAAGTTTGAGCAGTCGCATGCCCTGTTTCATTGCAATTGGTGCTATGGCACTGCCTTCCCATTTTCACCCCTGAATCCGGCCCTGGTTGAAATTTCAGAAGGTCAATTTCAAATTCAAACAGAGTTCTTTGAGATCCTGATGTGTTTCCATGGTGTTTGAGCAGTCGCATGCCCAGTTTCATTGCTTTTGGTGATATGGCCCTTGCTCTCCCCATTTGGACCCCTGAAGCCGGTCCTGGTCAAAATTACAGAAGGTCAATTTCAAATTCAAACAGAGTTCTTTGTGCTCCTGATGTGTTTTCATGGTGTTTGAGCAATCGCATGCCCAGTTTCATTGCTTTTGGTGATATGGCCCTTGCTCTCCCCATTTGGACCCCTGAAGCCGGTCCTGGTCAAAATTACAGAAGGTCAATTTCAAATTCAAACAGAGATCTTTGTGCTCCTGATGTGTTTTCATGAAATTTGAGCAGTCGCATGCCCAGTTTCATTGCAATTGGTGATATGGCCCCATGGTCACCCCCATTGAGACCCCTGAATCCGGCCCTGGTCAAAATTTCAGAAGGTCAATTTCAAATTCAAACAGAGTTCTTTGTGCTCCTGATGTGTTTTCAAGAAGTTTGAGCAGTCGCATGCCCAGTTTCATTGCAATTGGTGATATGGCCCTTGCTCTCCCCATTTAGACCCCTGAATCCGGCCCTGGTCAAAATTTCAGAAGGTCAATTTCAAATTCAAACAGAGTTCTTTGAGCTCCTGATGTGTTTTCATGAAGTTTGAGCAGTCGCATGCCCTGTTTCATTGCAATTGGTGATATGGTCCCTGCCTCCCCCATTTTCACTCCTAAATCCAGCCCTGGTTGAAATTTCAGAAGATCAATTTCCATTTGAAACAGATTTCTTTGAGCTCCTGATGTGTTTCCATGGTGTTTGAGCAGTCGCATGCCCAGTTTCATTGCTTTTGGTGATATGGCCCTTGCCCTCCCCATTTGGACCCCTGAAGCCGGCCCTGGTCAAAATTACAGAAGGTCAATTTCAAATTCAAACAGAGTTCTTTGAGCTCCTGATGTGTTTCCATGAAGTTTGAGCAGTCGCATGCCCTGTTTCATTGCAATTGGTGATATGGCCCCTGCCCTCCCCATTGTCACTCCTAAATCCAGCCCTGGTTGAAATTTCAGAAGATCAATTTCCATTTGAACAGATTTCTTTGAGCTCCTGATGTGTTTCCATGGTGTTTGAGCAGTCGCATGCCCAGTTTCATTGCTTTTGGTGATATGGCCCTTGCCCTCCCCATTTAGACCCATGAAGCCGGCCCTGGTCAAAATTACAGAAGGTCAATTTCAAATTCAAACAGAGTTCTTTATGCTCCTGATGTGTTTTCAAGAAGTTTGAGCAGTCGCATGCCCAGTTTCATTGCAATTGGTGATATGGCCCTTGCACTCCCCATTTAGACCCCTGAATCCGGCCCTGGTCAAAATTTCAGAAGGTCAATTTCAAATTCAAACAGAGTTCTTTGAGCTCCTGATGTGTTTCCATGAAGTTTGAGCAGTCGCATGCCCTGTTTCATTGCAATTGGTGATATGGCCCCTGCCCTCCCCATTGTCACTCCTAAATCCAGCCCTGGTTGAAATTTCAGAAGATCAATTTCCATTTGAAACAGATTTCTTTGAGCTCCTGATGTGTTTCCATGGTGTTTGAGCAGTCGCATGCCCAGTTTCATTGCTTTTGGTGATATGGCCCTTGCTCTCCCCATTTGGACCCCTGAAGCCAACCCTGGTCAAAATTTCAGAAGGTCAATTTCAAATTCAAACAGAGTTCTTTGAACTCCTGATGTGTTTTCATGAAGTTTGAGTAGTCGCAAACCCAGTTTCATTGCAATTGGTGATATGGCCCTGGTCACCCCCATTTCGACCCCTAAATCCGGCCCTGATAAGAATTGCAGAATCTCATTTTCAATTGAAAATTAAATATTTAAAACTCCTGATTTTTAAATTTGTGCAGCCGCATGTTCATGCAAATTTCATTGTAATTGAATTTTTAGCCCATACTCTACCATTGTAACCCCTGAATGCGGCCCTGAATTCAGTCAATCCTGCCCTACTCAAATGGTGAAAACATCGTAATCGACTAAAAATATTTACAAATATCTTTTTGGGTTGGTTTGATGGGTGATTTGATAAATTTTGGGCATGAACACGTCCAGAATATTGAAGAGATGTTTGAATTATAGAAAAAACACCCCCGCGCACACTTATTTTTAGCAATAACTCGGACCTGAACAAAAATTTTTATTTGAAAATGTATCAGAGCAAAAATATAGCTATTCCCATTGAGCACAAACGAAACCGCGAGGAATTCCGACGATCAGGTGCTGAATGCGAGCCATTTGAAAAAAATCCGTTCGTCTCGGGTCTTAGAGGGTTAACAATCAGTGTTGGTAAAATCACTCATATATCTCAATCAACGAGCGCTCCTGTGCGAACGAAATCGTCTGCGATTTTAAAGGAATGCGTCACGCTTGAATTTTTTATGCTAAAACGCATAATTTCACTCATTTGCCAAAAAATCATTTTGGTTTAAAAACGCATTTGAAAACACTTTGGGGGCAATTTACTGCTTATACATAAAAGAGTGTCTAAGGCTTGTTCGCGACAAAATCTGGACACATAACTTTAAGAATAAAAATAAACTGCTGTTGGTTTATTTCGTTACTTTTTTCACTTCAAATGGCTTCATTCCTTATCGATGCTTGGATGTATGCACGAAACTTGGTAACATTTGAATTTTCTAAGAAATAATACGTGCCGAATGATTTGACATCCTCAGTAGCATCTGTTTCGAGCTCGTATCCTTCTGGTGGCTCATAAAATCCGTTTTTGATCCACTCTCTGATGTTTTAGATATAGTCAAACAAGCATCGACATATTTTAAAACGCTTTGAGCAGTGTTCACATGAAAACAAAATGTTTTTAATCAGTTTCTGGATCGAGAGACCCGAATTTCAATAGCGACTGCACACAATTCTTTCCGAACCTACAATTTCTTCGACGTCATTTTTCACTACGAACTTGTAACACTTATAAGAAATATATTTTCAGAAAGTACACACATACATTCATCAATCTACGAAATATTTCACTTGTTGATGTTCTATTTCAAAAGTTATACGTGTTTAAAGGTGTCCAGATTTTGTCGCGTACAAGCCTTAATATTTTATGCGACAAACGTCAATTCACTGTTTTTAACGAAGCAGAACAAAAGAAAACCTACGATGATTCAAATGGATGATTCAACTCATCCATGAGTTTTTAGGTGCTGAGTTGGGTGCGTTTCAACTCACGCTTGATTTGAATCATCCATGAGTTTTGAGATTTTGAGTTTTTACCAACACTGTTAACAATTCACTATCTGCATATATTATATTCGTATATTCTGGTTTTGATTTAGCTCTACCATAAAACCACGCTGATAAATGAATATGAAGTATGCTTCAGCGTAAACATATTGAAATAAGATTTAAAATAGAATTTGAATCAGAATACAAAAAAATCACACAATTCCTATATTTTTATATACATACTTACTGATATAAAGCAGAACTGATTTAAAATTGATCACATTCGGGAGCACTCATTCAACGATGAATTCCTTTGAAAGCGGCACAAATGCTGGGGTATTGCCTTATCGCCAATGCTAAACGGGAACACGGCGATTTATTACAGACTGATTTTTCTGTAACTAAAATTCTATTGATAGCAAAGCAGTTATTTGACTTTAGGAAAATGAAATCAGAATTGCGCACTTAATGTAATATCAATTCAACAAAAATTCCGCGGAAAAAAAATTAAAATTTCGTTTCGTTTCGAAAAGTTTCGAATTAAATGGACGTTGATTTCGTATCGTTTCGAAATCTCGAAAGTAAATATTTATTTCGATTCGTTTCGTTTCGAATCAACACAGAAATTTTAAATTTCGTTTCGTTTCGTCAGGAAAAAGTGTCTTATCGCATACCCTTACTATTTATTCCTATTGGGTTGTACAATTTCTGTGTTCGATGAAAAAGTTTTTGTTCTAACTTTAAGGTGTACACAGTGTGTTGCATGTTTTTGGTGACGGGTTGAAACGATCTACCGATCTTTGTAGGATCTGCTTACGGTATGGTAGTCATCTGGTGCTACAGGGAGAAGGGCCACCTTGGCGACTGGTCGTACGACGTTCTCTACAGCTGCTGTCTTCAGGCCGATAACACAGACAATTCCGTCTTTACCTGGATGCAGCTTCGTAATACGTCCTAGTGGCCACTGTGCGGGTGGAAGGTTTTCGTCTTTGATGACCCCGATCCGGCCCAACTGCAGATTGACTGCAGATTTAGCCCTTATTGGCTCTTGTTTGAAGTTGGGCAAAATACTCTGGATACCACCTAGCCCAAATACGCTGAAACTGCTTTTCGCTTCGTTGTCAGTGATCAAGACGGTTGTCTGGTATTACAGTAACATTTGCTGATGGCACTGCTAGGAGATTTGAACCAACAAGAAAATGGACTGGAGTGAGTACTTGGAGGTCGACCGGATCTGTTGGAAGCGGGGTTAGTGGTCTTGAGTACAAGCACATTTCGATTTGTGCCAGCAGTGTTGTCATATTTTTTCAGTTCAGCGATGCTTCGCCTATTTCTCGTAGAAGATGATACTTGCAAGATTTCACCGTCGCTTCCCACAATCCTCCAAAATGTGGGGCGCGTGGCGGTATGAGCTTCAACTGGATTTCCTGCCTTACACACCAGTTGGAGATAGATTCGCGGTCGTTGTCGCTGAGCTTCAGCATTTCGTAGATGCGGTGCAAGACATTTGCTGCTCCCTTAAATGCGGTACCGTTATCGGAGTGGAGCTCACAAATTCGCCCACGGCGTGCTACAAAGCGATGTATAGCTGATAAGAATGCTGGAGTGGAAAGGTCAGATACCAATTCAATGTGCACTGCTCTGGTGGAGAAGCACACGAATATGGCTATATAAGCCATTGTCGGTGATCTATTCCGCACTGGAGACTTGAGAAATATCGGACCGCAGTAATCCACACCATGGAATGGAAAATGGCCGTGCTGGCATGACACGGATGAGTTGCGGCTTAGTGCGGAAACATTTGACACATCGGTGGTAGGTTGATCGGGTCAGGTCTCTTCCTCCAAGAATCCAGTATTTCTGGCACAAAGTGAACAGCATCAACTGCGGACCAGCATGAAGGAGAGCCTTATGGTAATGATCGCAAAGTAGACGGGACAGAGGGTGCTTGGATGACAGAATGACAGGGTGCTTGCTTTCTTCAGATGCATCGGCATTCTTGAGTCGCCCACCAATACGAAGGATGCCGTTGACGGTCATGCGTGACTTCAGCCATTTCAATGAGGCACCTTTTACGGTTCCGACGGACTTAATCTCTGCTAGTTCATTTGGGAATGTTTGTTGCTGTGCGAGACGAGATAATGCATGATCATCGGCCAGCAAATCTTCTGTCGAAAGGAGTGTCGATTTTTCCTCTGGCAATCTGCGTGCTGCAACCTTAAGGGAATTGATAAACTTAATGTGTTAGACTGGAACGCTAAAACTCGATTGGCTACAAACGTTTTCCAGCGCTTGGTGCAAATTTGAGCTATTGCAGGACGGTGGTTGAATCTATCGAGAAGATGACTGCGTGCACAACTTGTTTAAAGTTGTGCCCTTCATCCAACTGTAAAAGTGTGCGAGTGGCCAGGTATGGAGCTGCTGCGGTGCCGTATGTATCGTAGGTGTCGAGCGGATCAGATGGAGCTCGGCGAAACAGAATGCGCAGGACATGTTGATCGGGATGGTGAAGCACTTGGCAATACATTTTATTCACGTCAGCGACGAAGGCAGTCACGTGAAATCGGAAACGAATAATGATGTTGACGAGAGGCTGCTGTATAACTGGACCGACGACGAGTATATCATTCAATGACGTTTTGGACGTGGACGTTTTGCAAGAGGCGTAGAAAACCACTCGTACCTAGGTGGTGGTACTGTTCTTCTTGACCACCGGATGGTGTGGTGGATAACAGTGCGGGACAGCATCATCAGAAACGGCGGGTGGAAATTGCCGAGGGTAATTTCTTCTGTGGAATTCGTTGGACCATGATCGACAGCTTCGAGTTTATTTTATTTTATTTTATTTTATTTTGGGAGGAGGGAAAAGCCCTTTTGAGTTGAGCATATAAGAACTCTCTTTCAAATGGGCGCAAAACCTTCTCATCTTTTCTATCAACAGAATACAGTTTCCTAATGACAGATCTTTCTTAAAACTATGTATACAATTGAAATTTTTGAAAGCAACAAACCTACACTAATTAGCTAATCACAATTCCGCGACAATAAACGTAAAAAATATGTCTTAATACTAGCTCTGGTCAAATTAAAATCAAAAACACTGTAACACCGATTAAAAACGCGACACATACTATTAATAGGGGAGTCTATTCGATGCGTCAGGAGATCAGCGATGAAAGTTGCTTTCGAAGCGTTTCGACGAACGTGAAGAACATCTAAATTTATTAATTTGCATCGATCTTCATAACGAGGGAGGTTTCCTGGATCGCTCCACGACAAAAATCTAAGCGCAAACCTAATAAAATTTTTCTGCACTGTTTCAACTCTTTGAATGTTATTCTGGTGGAATGGAGACCACACAATCGAGCCGTATTCAAGTAAAGAACGGACTAAGGAACAGTACAGAGCTTTCAGGCAATATTACGTCTCTAAATCCTTTAGCCACACGGAAGATGAAGCCTAGTTGAGCCGATGCTTTCGATGTTACGTGTGAAATGTGGTCCTTGAATATTAATTTCGAATCCAATAGAATACCCAAGTCTTTAATAGCGGACTCTCGCTTCAATATTGAACCTTTCAGATGATAGTCGTAAAGAACATTTTAAAGGATTGAGCACCATTCTGTTCGTTTCGCACCAGCCAACAAAAATGTTTAGTTGGTCTTGTAGGTACTTTCGGCAGCACATTTTATGGTAAAATACAATTTAAAATCATCTGCGAATGACAGCTTGCAACAGCTTAGAAGAAAATTTACGTCGTTGAGGTACAGTAGGCCCAAGATGACTTCCTTGTGGAACCGCTGATGTGACTTCAAATGTAAACGAGCAGTGATTACCGATTTTTACAGACATACAGCGTTTGGTCAAATATGATTCAATCCACTTGAGAGAATCTCCCTCAAAACCAAGACGTGCCAGCTTTGCTACTACAATCTGGTGATTGATTTTATCAAAAGCTGCAGAGAAATCAGTATAGATGGCATCTGTTTGATAACCGTTTTCCATCTCGCGAACAATCGAGGAAGTATAATATATCAGGTTCGTAACCGTTGATCTGTTGGAAGTAAAACCATGTTGATGCTCAGAAATGTAGCTGCTGCAATTGAATGTCATGTAATCCAGAATAAACTTCTCAAATAATTTCGATGCCGCGCTTAAAGATGCGATTCCACGATAGTTTGAAACTACTCTTCTGTTCCCTTTCTTGAAGATTGGAAAAATATAGGATTCCTTCCAGATGTCAGGGAAAATACCATTGCGAAATGATAGGTTAAATATTGTTACAAGTGGTAATGAGACGGAGGATATACAGTTGCGAAGTACGATTGAAGGAATTCCATCGGGGCCAGGATTCGTTGAGATTTTTAAGTTCCTGCCAGTCGATTCAACCTCCTGAATTGTAACCGTTGTTAACCTTCCGAATGCTGGATACCGAAAAATGTTGGAAGCTGCTTGAAGAATGTCATCACTGGCGTTCATCAGTGAAGACAGTACAAGAGTTCCCAGAATCTAAGGGACTGGTTCGAGATTTGATCGTTGTGGAGATTTGCCTCTTTATCTGCTTCGTAGATTCTCCGATTCAGGCAAACGGCAACATCAACGACGGATTGAAGGGTGGCAAGAGCTTTTGGCAATTTCTTGGTGATGAAATTAGACATCGCAGCGGAATCGATCGAGTACAGTAACGTGTGGTGTTTGGCATGACACGTTCTACATGGAAATTTCGATTTACAAGCTTCGGCTTGATGGTTTGGACGGAAGCAATTCCAACATAAACTTCGCTGGGTTATTTGTTCACGACGTTACCCGATGCTTAGTTTGGCAAACGTCGGACACTGGACTAGTAGGTGCTTCTGCGAACAAACGTGGCATTGTGGAACATTTGGTTTGACTTTGTTGGTGGCATTGTTGACAACGGACTTGATTGTTGATTTCTTCGGAACTGGGCCGGTCACTTTGATATGAGGGCCCTTGGAAACGGTTGCTGGACACTGACTTCAACATGTCGACTAGTATTATGCTAGGATAGGATGTGCCAAGTAGTCATCAAAAATCGTACTGATTTTCTGTCACAATCGTACCGATAAGCATATGCGGTATTTCGAAAAATTTCATTTCAGGTGGTTCGAAACGAAATTCCGCGGAATTTCGCTGAATTTGAGCATGGCGAAATCTGATTTCTTAATTTCGTTTCGTTTCGTAAAATTACAAAAATTTCGCTAGAAAAAACTAGCTTCTAACGAAATTTAACGGAATTTCGCGGAATTTCGAAACAAATTTGAACTTGAACCATGTTTTATATTAACAAAAAATTTGGCTGCGCCGCGGAACAAAATCATAAAAAACAGCTTTTTGATTTTACATTTTTATGTTATACAGCTTTTACTTTTAACGCTTATATGTAGTAATCCCATTATGAGTCGACAAATACGTGTTTAGTTTTCTTCTATGAAACGATTGAAGACGTTTTGTTTGTTTTGTTAGAAATATCTTAAAGAAAACAAAAAGTATCTTTAATTATTCTATCCTATGTTTTACAAAAGTGGTCCGACTCAATATTTAAAACGTCAGGCTTAGAGTGTAAATTCAACTGGATATAAATCAGATCAGTATAACTTTGTCGACGCGTCAAGGTCGTGGCGTGGATTTCTAGGGCCCTTGTGAAGTTTTTTTGGCGCCTCTTTCTTATTAAAAGCCAATTTCTTCACCTCCGCTTAGGCCTCAAACCAGGTTTAAGCGCATGAGTAAGCACTGCTTAAGAGTTAAATCCAATAAGGATCGAAACGTTGGAGAAAGAAAACATATAGTTGTTTTTCATTCACAATATAGACTGAAACGCCAAATAATCACCGAAAAGTACCTAAAAGTAAGAATAAAAGGTTCAGAGGATTGAAGGTACTTCACACAACAGTCAATATTCGGCGAATCTTCGAAATGTACATACAGCCCCCAAGATTAAAATTTAAACTCTGTGATATTATTTGACTATTTGCACAATATGAATGCAGAATCGATCGTGCTGCTGCTGGCCACGGGACGGCAGCTAGTGTAGGAAACGCAAACTAAAAAAAAAACTGCCTCGCGAGCAGAAGTTTTTTTAATCAGTGTGCTATCGATCGTGTTGATGTTAGTCATGTTAGCTAGTGCAGGAGAATACGCGATTAAAAAAATAATGTCTGCATCGAAGAACACAAAATTATGAAGTGCAGAATCGATCGTGTTGTAGAGGCTTATTAAACGAAGCACAGTGATTATGCGTCGGATTGATTTGAAACACGATTTTCGTCTTCGGGTTTTCAAAATAACTTCGTTTTCCCGATTTGGTAATGCAGCAACTCAAATGTGATCAAATTCGGTTGTATATAAGTCCGAGTATAAGACACATAAGTTGTTGTGTCTCATGTGCTCGGGAAACTAATCTTCCTCTCCTAATCTTAAATCGACTGTAAGGACGTGTTCAGCATCGTTATTGGTCATGAATTGGAAACTCCGAAGCAAGTACAATGAGATTTTTTTGTATCCCAAGCAGATTATTCAATTGGTAAGCTATGCATATTCGCTGTTTCTAGGCCAATCATGATTAGCAACTACGATGTGTACAATTAATCAAGCTTAGTTACGCTATTTTTTTACTATTTGTACAATATGTAAGGAACATTGCGGAGTCATGAGTTTTTTTGCATGCCTCATAAGCACACATATATACAAGGACAAACATACAAAAATTGCTATATTTTTACATACCTACTAATATAAAACTGAATTGATGAAAAAAAATGATCAAATTCAAGACCACTCGCTCCAGATATTTAACTTCGGAAAAGTTAAATTAGAATTGCGTATATAATGTAAAACCAACAAAACTTAAAAAAAAATCCGCGGAAAAAAAATTAGAATTTCGTTTCGTTTCGTAAAATTTCGAATTCAATGGATCTTGATTTCGTATCGTTTCGAAATCTCGAAAGTAAATCTATGTTTCGTTTCGATTCGTTTCGAATCAACATAGACATTTTATATTTCGTTTCGTTTCGTTAGGAAAAAAAGTGTTATCGCATTCCCTTACGTACCGGTTGCTGATTGGTTGAAAATGACAATCGATTACTTCGATCGGCGGCAGCGCGTTTTCCGTAGGGCAGCATGTTGTTAGTTTGGCCGTGTTGCTGGTTTGTAAAGTTGACATTAAGCAAACTACGTAAATGTTTGAGTTCCAGTTTTTTGGTACAAAATTAATTTATATTAAACTGCAAACGCCATATGAATTTATCTAAAAGGTTGTAAAGGTTTAAAACTGTTGATTTTAAGCATTATAATACACCTTTCTATCATCTTCGAACTCAAAGTCATATTTTCATTAGCGAAAACATTTCTCTGTTAGTCTTTCGCTTCTCTTACATAAATAATGGATGGAACAGAAAAAAAACCATTAAGTTTTGATACATAATATTTGGAAGATTTTGTACCAAATTAGTATGGCTGCACTGGCGATTCCCTCGTCAGAGAAACAGACTAAAAAACAACAGGGCAGTCTCAAATGAGTCGTCACATCCTATCCTAGGTATTATGCAGCTGTGCCGATATTGACATCATTGTCGAATGCATGAGAGGATGATCCCGATCTCGCTTCTCCAGCAAGAAATCTTTCAACTTGCAGAACCGGTTCTCAAAATCATTCCGCGCCGCCATATGATGTTCGAAATTCTCCTCTTCATCTAGCTTCTCCAACTCGGACTACATGTTTGTTCAGCGTTTCCAGCCGCATGGAGATTTCTCCGACGTCCCGCTCATGGTCGTATTCCCTGACAAACCTTTCCACTACATCTCGAGATGCCAAACCCCTTTTGAGAATAGGCTTGTCCACAGCTATCTTCTTCTCCTTCTCAGGTGCCATCATTCACTACCACCACGAATCACTTGACTGCGCGAACCGAAGGAATGAAAAGGAGGAAGCAGGGAACGAAAAGAAGGAAGGTGGAAGAAAAAAGAATTAATTTCACGATTTTCCGTTCTCACAAGTTTCACATCTAACTTCTCACTCCTCGGTTCTCATTTCTCAGCTTCTCGTTTCTCACTTTTCACTTCTTACTTCTCGCTTTTCAATTCGCGATTCTTACTTTTTTCTTCTCACTTCTTACTTTTCACTTCTCACTTTTCATTTTTCACTTCTTACACAGAAAAAAATAATGAAAAATAAACAGAGCATAAAACTTAACAAGTGGAAATTTACGCCTTTCTACGCTGAAATGGTCCTCTTCCTAACAAGATTGCTTACAACTTGTATGCAATATTGACGATTCATGTCAAATATTATATACATTCAAGCTATATCCCGTGTGGAATTACGCTTATAATAGTGTTCCATTTATGTGCATGATTCTTAGCGTACATTTCAGTGGATTTTTCCATCTGTGTACTTCTCATAAAGCATTTAACACGTCTCATGTCTTACTTCCACTTCACATTGTTTCATTTTTTCACTAACTTCTTACTTTATCACTTATCACTTCTCACTTCTGGTTTATTACTTTTCACTCTTCACTTCTCACTATTCATTCAAAATTTACCACTTCTATCTACTTATCACTTTTAACTTCTCACTTAACAGTCCTCACTTCCCACTTCCCACTTCTCACTTTCAGTTTCTCAGTTATCACTTTTCACTTCTTGCTTCTCTATTCTTACTTATCACTACTTACTTTTCACTTCACGCAATCTAACTTTTTCAACTTTGCGGCTAAACGGCATTCGGCCAAATGGGCCGACACCGTGTATGTAATCTGTTTCTGACAACATCGAGTTAGCGAGGTGAGAATGCATTGGAAAATTACTTCGACTTACAGAATATCGAGGATACCGACTAACAGAGGGAACGCAATATGGTAAACGCAAGGCACTTTGATTTTCATCGAGTAAGGGAAAATATCGAGTTAGGGAGAGTTCACTGTACTATAAACAAATATAAATTTGGAAAAGGTATCGTATTTTTTTAAGGGTATAAAAAGGCTGAAAATTTTTAAACGCACTTCAAATTCTCCAGAGACGCAGTTGAAAAAAATGGCCTAGGAATCATGTGCTTAAAAAAAATATCGACTTGACTAGGAATAAGAGTATCATCATGATCATTAGTCTTCTTCTTCTTCATTGGCATTACATAGCATACATGGACATAGCCGCCTCGCAGCTTAGTGTTCGTTAAGCACTTCCACAGTTATTAACTGCAAGGTTTCTAAGCCAAGTTACCATTGTGATGTAGCCATGTTTCAGTGAAATCAATGTGAAAGAAATGAAATGAAATGAACAAACTCATGTCATAACCGAGAAAAAATATCTAAGTTCAACACGATTATCAAGTACAGCTTTGAAAAGGTGTATCGTATTTGTTGAAAACAAGGAAGAGCAAAACTGGTCCATATCGGGTTGTATATTATTCATTTTGGAACCTGCATGCGGCTTCAAATAGATTCTCAATTTATGCTCATTTCCTTGCCCTGCTGTCGATATCGAAGTCGTATTGTATAAAAACGATT